>NC_072384.2:39706707-40009738 GCF_028885625.2 Pongo pygmaeus | reverse complement strand
TGCCTCAGCCTCCCAAGTACCTGGGACTACAGGCGCCCGCCACCACACCCAGCTAATTTTTTTTTTTTTTTTTTTTTTTTTTTTTGTATTTTTAGTAGAGACAGGGTTTCACCATGTTAGCCAGGATGGTCTCAAACTCCTGACCTCATGATCCACCTGCCTCAGCCTCCCAAAGTGCTGGGATTACAGATGTGAGCCACCGCACCTGGCCCAATATCAGTATTTTCTATGAGTAATAAAGTTAAAAAAACTGTTACTTTAAACCTCATATATGCACTTTAATTTTAAAATTGCAATAGATGAGTGGAACTCTGAGAAAATAACATTAACAAATTTTAATATAGAAAGAAAACCCAGCAACTGTTTAATATATATGCTATTAAAACAATCCTGGGGGTTCAAAAGAATTCTTATTTTTTATGTTAACTTCATGTTAATGTTAGAGTTCAGGATAATTGTTATATCTGCAAAAAAAAGACTGGTTTACAATATCGTAACCTGATTTTAAGGGATAAGGAAGTTTAATACTTGTTTCCATTTCATGTTTCTTCTCTCAAATATATTATTCATAACTTATAACATGTAAATATTTATAATTTAAGATATTCTTCTTATTTTGAAAGAATTTATGGTACCACTATCTTTTGAAGATCTTTACACTTACTTTACAGAATATCATATTGATTCTAACACATAGAAACTTAAATACATATCCACAGAAAAACTTAAGCATATTTTTCAATGAAGTTTAATGATTTCACATAATTAATTAAAGGTTATGTTTTAAAAATGTATAAGTAGATTAATGCATACTTTCCAAAAACATTACTTTGTTCTTGACATTTAAGCAAAGAGGATAAATGTAACATTTCCTAAAACATACATACAGACCTTCTGGGAGTTTTCTCTAGGAAGTATATAGTACAATTCTCTGTATGCAGTAGTTGTGTGTGAATGACACTGACTGATAGACTAAACAAAGTTCAACTTAATCTCATTGAACTTCACAGCCTTCATTCCATGTTCATCTCTCTTAACCAACTCGATAACTGTCATTTTTGATGTCACCACATTCAGATTGACTTGATTGGACAATGGCCTTGCACTGTTATTGTGACAGGCTAACTTTTCTGCCTTTATTAAAATTCATAATTTTTCTCAGAAGACCTCACCAATATTTTGAATAAAATGTTGATTCCTAAGTCTTAAAAAAATATAATTTACTTCAATGTCTCAGAATTTAAGAATCAAGTGGAAGAAAGAGGAAAAGACAGAAAGAGAAAGGAGAAAGGAAAATATGTATTCTGATTGCATTAAACTTTGACAGGTTTTAAATTTATAGAAAAAATATGATGTTTAAAAATATCTATATTGAAGGCATACAATAGTTATTTAATTAATGTATGAATCTATCATATTTGTTTGACACTTTTTTGGTCATAAGTATCTTTCTCATTTTTACTTATATGAAATATTTAAATATCTTCTTCACTATCTGTGTGAAGCTTCTGTAATCTTTAAAGTGATAGAAAGATGGAATGTTATTTTGTTATAAAGTATTGTACACCTCTGCATTGCCATAATAATACCAACATTTATTTCCATAATGCTTCTTTCCAACAAATCATAAACTTTACATATAAATAATCTCATTTATCTTGATAACACACCTAGAGCAGTTAAGGAACTGCTGGTTATTAATGCCATTTTATAAATGAGAAACAAGGTTATACGAGGACTCCCACTTGGTCACTCAGTCAGGCAATAGCACTGATTGGATTAAAAATTAGTTTTCAGTTTATTCACAAGACATTGACAGCCCTGAGTTTCATCTGGTTTTGAGTGCCACAGTCTTTCACCCATTTTATTCCATTATCCATCTTGGCCATTTCTGTGATTAATTTCCATCTAGCAAAATGTTTTAAAAAAGTATATACATATACATACACACACATATCTTTATAGATATGTGTGTTACAAAAACCAAAACAAGAACAAAAATCTGTTCATATTCAGGACAGAAGAACTTAGGAAATACAAGCAGTTTATTTTCTAAACAAATTTGAAAGTTTATTTCCTTGTTGATAAGCTTGAGGTCAACAGTGTCAGGAAATGATAGGGGGCTGGAAAGGTGGCAGAAAATAGCACCTGGTCCCCTCAAACAGGACAGAAACAGCAGTCATTTCCTTTTGAGTCAGAGTTGTGTGTGTGTGTGTGTGCGCGTGTGTGTGTGTGTATAGATAGATATATATACCATCAGATTCTAAATCATTATCAATAAATGTTTGTCAGGTTATAAAAACAATCCATTCTGCAATTGTAAAAATATTCAGATTTTGGATACCTGAATTGAGGAGAGAGGTATGGGAAGTGCAGGAATTAGAGGTCCCATTTTACAAACAAAACATAATTATTTCCCCATCCACATTATTATACCTTCTTAGATTTTCATTTGGGTAAGATCTTCCAGCTCCATCTTGCCCCCAACTCTGACTCAAAGGGATATGACTGCTATTTCTGTCCTGTATGAGGGGACCAGGTGTTATTTTCTGCCACCTTCCCAGCCCCCTGTCATTCCCTGACACTCTTGACCTCAATCTCATCAGCTATGAAATAAACTTACAAACTTGTTTAGAAAATAAACTGCTTGTATGTCCTAAGTTCTTCTATCCTGAATATGAACAGATTTTTGTTCTTATGTTTTAGTTTGTGTCTTTTGTTTTTCTAACTTGTTCTGGCATGGCATGAAGAGATATTATTTTCTTTCTCTTTCAGAAGGCATATCTTTGTTTCTAACTTATTTTCTCAAATGTATGCCTAAAGGATTATTGAATTTTTCAATTCTATCTATTTTCTATCACACAATTCTTTCTAATCTCACTCAAGAACCTTGGAGTTTTTCATATATGTTGCATTTTATGTGTATAAACATCCATTAAAAATTGGTTTTTACATCTTGTGCCATCTCTTTTCTTTGGGATATTTGATATTTGCAACTCTTTCTCATTATTACTTTCTTTTAGCCCTAGATATTTCTATGGAGCCCTCATTTCTATAAAACCTTCTTTTATTATTTTTATTTTTTCTTTGTCTTAATGTTTGCTTATCTTTTTAAGCAGTGTGTTGCCTTCTTTAATCTCTTTTACTCTAGGAATATATGCATGCAATCAATACACTTTTGAATGTAAATCTTTTAACATCTTTTTTTTCAATTATTATAACCGAATAGTAAATTTTAACAAAGTTGGGAAATAAATGTTTAAAACTAGTATATAATGTCAGAATGAAAATTCAAACAAACAAGAAATGTTTCTCTTAATGCTGGAAGTGTTTTAAAAAGGTTAAAAGACAGCAATCAGAACTTAGTTCACAGGACTTCCTAAGCTTCCAGGGTAATTTTATTCTACTCCATTCAATTTTTTCTCAAAAGAATAGAAAGAAAGTTCTCAACTGTTTTTAAAATTTTCCTAATTAAGTAGGATTTTGGAGGACCAGATGGTTAGTTCAAGGAAACAACACAAAGCTGTTAAGTGTAGATTTCTCAAAATAGAACTTACTTTTTATATTTTTATGAATGATAACTATAATTATTTTCTTGGAATTATAAATGTTATCTACTCATTTATCTGAATAGAAAGTCCTTTATCTCTTTTTAAACTGTTTGATAAGGCAGAGTACTGCTGATATATCTAAACATTTAGCCTTATCTGAAATTTTATTTTCCCTTATATAACTTGAAGTGCAAAGACAAACTTGATGTGAAGAAAGAGAAAAGGTCAGAAAGAAATATCCCTAGCATCAAAATAATTTCTTACCACTTTTGCTATTAAAAATGGTCTCTGAGAAAGAAATATTGCACTGACTAGATCACATTGACACACTGATTTTTATTTCCATAATAGATCTATTTTATAACTAGATTTGTTGATAATTACCCATTTACTAACTTAGCAAAACGCAGTGGAGTTTCTGTTTTGCCAGTATCACCTTTTACATAAAATGCAGTTACAGTTATCTGTGTGATATTTAGAGTAACACACATCTTAAGATGCTTACATTCTGTTTTTGTGTTCTGGTGGTTTGAGATAAGAAGGAGACAGTATTTGTGCAGTTAGACAAAAAGAAAAAGAAAAGAGCAATCAAGCAAATGTGTGGATCCTAAGATTAAATAGCATAAACTCTTAAAATAGTACTGAGCACTTAGTAATTGCTCAATAAATACTATTGACTAGATATTATGTAAGTTTTGTGACACCCAAGTCCCCACATCATTAACCTGTGAAGTAAATTGGAATTAGCACATGTGAAGCCCAAATACACACTATAAATTTTAACTATGATTGTTATTTAAATAAGGTTGAGAAAGTTAGTGTTGATGCTTCTTTTTGTTTTCACTGAGTAGTTTAATAGGACAAATGGTATTCAAGATTTGTAATCACTGAACAATGAAGGAAATCAGCTAGGGCATGAACTGATAGTATAAACAAAGGATAAAAGAATGGATTTTTTTCCATAAACTATTAAAGATAAACTTTTGATTCCTAAAAAGTTTAATATCACTTGGTAAAATAATTTTCTGTCAGCATATTTAAAAAATGATAGTTAATAAATATTAATAAACAATTTATACCTGAATCATTCATAAATGAAGCATCTTTTAAAAATCAGCAGATATATTTTGGAGCCACATTAAATTATTCTTTAAGGTTTTTAATAATAAATCCTTAGGCTTTAGTGTGTGCAATCCCAAATGGACTCCTGGAATGACTTTATCATTTAGAAAATGATTTTTTTCACTCCAGCTTTGGAGTGGAAAAAAAAAAAGACTGAGTCACTTTAAAAATATATTTTCTTCCAAAATTAATTTTTGAAATCCAAATTTAATTCAGGCAAACAACTATAGATTGAATAAGGAGACAATTTAAATTGAGAATGTTGGGACATGAGAGTTCTTTGTGATAACATTTAAAATTAGATATATAAGTGATTATCTTAAGTTCTATTTCAGTAACACATTCTTTAGTAATTCTGTCCTAAAGCGTTGTTTCATATTGTTTTCCTCCAAAATAGTTTATATTTTAAGTAGGCCAATGTACCTGAATATGAGTGCATATTACTGACTGCTAATAACTACAGGGAAAAAATAGCTCCAAGGAAATGGTACTACCAATATCTCCATCATTTTAAATAACTTTTTTTTTAGTAAATTTATGGGTAAAAATTAAGCTTAAAGGTCAGATAACCACCTTCATCTGCTTAGCCTTTGTTGGATTGCTCCAAACTTAATTTTAAAATTATTTTTGAGTATTAGGGAATTCAACAAACGTAAGACACACTCACTACCTATAATGATTAGGTTCTGGAGATACAAAACTGACTAAGAATATGTAGAGCCTGTTTTCTGTATTCTGACGGTCAAAGCCAGCAAGATAAGTATAAATCTTTAAGGAATTTACAGATAGTTGGAGAAATACTAAGTATGAAGATAGCAGTTTGGGCCAAATATTATTGTATATGGACAAGTGTAAAGAGGTGAGAGAAGAGCCTAGTATAAGGAAGGCATGTTGAGAAGGTATTTATCTGAGGGCATTTGTTCAAAGTAAATGGAATTTCAGGGATTGGAGGAGTTGACAAACAGCATTGTGATATGTATTTCACTCTAATAGCTAAGAGAAACATTTCATTGCAAACAATGTATCTGTGGCCTCTCTACCTCACCCACAATTTATCAAAGCTAGCTAGACGTGAGAACATGCTCCAAATCTTCAAGCATGACCAAGTCATGTTGGGCTTTTGTAATTGCCCGACAGGTTCTTCTTGCCCACTGCACAGATAGAGCCAATTCATTGAGATAGCAGTATTGCAGTAGAGAAAGAGTTTAATAATTGCAGGGTTATCCAAGTGGTCAGACAAGAGTTATTATTACTCAAACGGCCTCCCTGGAAATTAGGAGGTTAGGGTTTGTTGAAGATAGTTTGGCAGTCAGGGGACTAGGGAATGGGGAATGATGATTGTTGGGTCAGAGATGAAACCATAGGGGGTTGAAGCTGTCTTTTTACACTGAGTCAGTTTCTGGGTGAGATTGCAAGACTAGTTGTTTCTCGGTATGGGTTACCAGTCCAGGTGGCACCAGCTGGTCCATCAGAATACAAGGTTTGAAAAATACCTCAAATAACAATCTTAGGTTTTGCAGTAATGATGATAACATCATTAGGATGTTGTTTTTCTAGGAGCATTTGGGGAGGTTACAAATCTTGTGGCCTCTGCTACATAACTCCTGAGCCCCAAGCTAGGAAGGAGTTAGTTTCAGGAAGGGGCTGTTATCTTCATTTTAAGGTTAAACTACAAACTAAATTCTTCCCATAGATAGCTTGGCGTATGCCCAGGAATGAACAATGGCAGCTTGGAGGTTACAAGCAAGATGGAGTCAGCTAGGTCAGATTTCTCTCACTGTCATAATATTTGCAAAGGCAGTTTTATTTTCCATGTACAGCTTTAAGCTCTTTCCCTGGATTTTCCTTGAAGCCACATCCCTAGGAAGTCAACAAGCTTAAATAAGAAGTCAATGTTATATGGGAGATTCTATTGAGAGGTGGTGAAGGATGGTTTCATTAAACACTACTCAATAAATGTTCAATTACATCATAATATTTGTCTCCTCAAATTTTTCTCTCCAGCCATCAGCTTGTAATTTTTTCTTCTCTTCTGCCACATAACATCAAAAAATCAACTTTATTTTTCTGAACGACTCAGCTCCAATTTTCTGCTCTTATTCTCAACGGATAAAAAATATTTGTTTAGAATAGATTTCAATCTATTTTTCCCCAAATATTCTTTTTAGGAAATATCTTCAACTCTTCCTTTAAGTGACTTGATTATTCAACCATAATAAACAGGTTTCCTTTAAGGGGTGAATAGTACTACTAGGAAGAAAAAAAATTTACTGTGTAAAATTAATAATCTTAAACCTTAAATCTCTGAAATCATATTCTAAAGAAGGAATTAAAGAGAAGCATATTGCATTAGGATATAGAAGGATATAGAATTAGGAATAAAAATTTGGATAGATTCTGATCAGTAATATGCCATTGCAATAGGGGTAAGGTGCAGTATAAACTAAAGTCAACTTTGATTTGTACAGAGGTGACTGAGTGATTTAAAAGGAGAATGAGGAAGTAGGGGCCTGAGCGAGAGATCTCTCTGAAGTCTGGAAAGTAAAAAAATATAAATAATTTGTCAAGGTAAATGCAATTAGGCCAGCTGTGTCTACTAGCATTCAATAATCAAAGTTAGAATACTATTCTCCCACAGAAACTGGGAGACAGAGGTCCTATCTTTTCTGATGATTGTGTTTCTAATGGATGGCTTTCAGGTCCTTAAGAAAGGCTTTCCTGAGTTGTAGGAGGTGCATACACATCTCAAGGGGACAAAGGAAAAATTCATAATTGTAAAGCCTTTTGAATAAATACTATAAAAAACATTTTCAGTGGACTATTATCAAGTATTGGCTAGAAAAACAGTAAATTATTTTGACATTCTTGACTTTTCTGGGGCAGGCATATTAAAGGGGACTAGGGTCATCATATGGATGTGGCTTTGAGCTGTTAGAAATTATGTTAGTGCTTAAGTCTTTTAATGTGGGCAGAGAAAGGTAGATTAAGTCCTTTGTGCTGAGAGTCTTTAATTTTTAAAGGTCAAGGCTGAGGCCTAGTTGAGAAGTAGGCTCCAAGGAAACTGGCTAGAGTTGGGTCAAGAAGATAATCATTGTCAGGGGTCATCATGAAGATTCTTATAGTTGGAGTCACAAACAATCCTACATTCAGTAAAAGCCTTGGAGTGCACTCACCATGGGAAGTAGGAGGAGATAAATATATATATATATATTTATATAATTATATATATAATTTTATATATATATAATATCACCTTGTATATAATTATATATAACATCATTATATAAATATAATTGTAATATAATTATATATGTATTTATATAATGCCAGGGATATAGTTCCACATCACTACAATGACCTTAGACCCCTTTAATGTGCCTGCCTAAGAAAACTCAAGGATGACAAAATAATTTACTGTTTTTCTAGCCAATACCTGACAATAGTCTGCTGACTATATATGGAGAGAGACAGAGAGAAAGAGAGAAACAAAAACATATATAATCATGAAAGGTAAGAAAAAGAGAATTATAGGAAGAAAAGAAAAAAAAAAAGAGATACCTTGCAAGGTGGCAAATAAATCCCCAAGTCAAGACTGAAGTGTGTCAGAAAGAGCAAAACGCCAAGCAAAAGTGGTGCTAGATGAATTTAGTCTGTGATTCTGCTCCTTCCTCCAGTAATCTTCCACTTCCTAAAAAAAGTATAATAAGAAAGTTGAAGAATGCCCCAATATCAAGAGAATTATGATGTATAGAAAGGCATAAGAATTGACACTAATAGTAAGGACAGTATTAAAATTGTTGACTTTGTTGTTCATTGTTTGGTAGGCCAGTTATCATAGTCTGAGCATGGTAATTAATTGTGTGATTAAAGACAGATCAAGTACTCAATCACTGAGTTGCAAACAAAGATTAAATTCCACCATAATGAAAATGCTGACAAATAAAAAGGTAGAAGATGGGAGAGGATGCAAACCAAGCTTAAACACAGAGGAGGTATTGGTGATGTGTGACTTGTTGAGTAAAGAAATTCATAGCAGTCGATACACACTGAGGATAAATAAGTACGAGTTCTGATAAATCAGATTTAAGTCATTAAGAATGATGGGGATGAAGATGAAGGAAGGAAACAGGGAGATTTTAAAATTTGTTCAGAGGTAAATGTAGAAATTAATGCTAGTAAGAAATACAAATCAAAAAATAAATTTAAGAAACTCAAATTATTACCATTAGAGAGTAAGAAAATTTAGTTAGAATGCCTGTGTGATTGAAGTAAAAGTGGTGATATGAACATATTAAAAAATAACACACAGTTTCCTGAATTATTACACCTCATAAAATATTTGCCACCTAATATTGCACTTGATTAATGTCAATGAAAAAATGAGTTTTTCTTCTAGTATAGGCTAGGATTCTTCTTTTTGTATGTCTCTTTTTACAGGGCTGGGAAAATAGTGGGCAGGATAAACAATCATCCTTATTGCTTATAAAGTAAATTAGAATCTTTTCAGGGAATTTAAGTTTTTATTTTGTCTTAAACATCAACTAAGTGTGTTTACATTTATACCCTTTCCACTCCATTTAAATATTTTAAGGTCAATTTTATTTATAGTACATTTCAATAAGAAATCTTTCATAAGGTGAGCATTTATTTTTCCTATTGATAATTTTAGTTGGTGAGCCAAATGGTCTTTCCATACATTTTGGGATTTTAGTATTGTGTACACATGTAATATATAGTATTTTCATGTAACGGGTAATTTATTATATAACATTTATTATGTGTATGTTATTTGGACTATATCAAATGGTTTTTAAAAGATGAGAGAGTAAATAAGCTTTATTTACATAAAATTCTTAACACCTTTTCATACTGAGTTCAATGTCAAAGCACACTGCTTATTTACTAGAAATTAAATGTTTCTATTCATCTCTTATGTTTCTTTGAATTTTGTATGCTTATTCCTTCTTTGCAAAACTTGATGATAAACGACCAAACTTTCTATGATCCCTACCATCTGGAATAGCCTTTTTCTGTTTTCTTACTTCATTAACTTTTATCTTTTAAAAAAAATCACTTTAGTCTTTTATTTACTTTCTTTCCTCTGTTTGTCTATCCTTCTGTCTTTCACATTACGCCATCAAAATTTGATATTTTCTAACATTTTAATTTTTGAGTAGTCTCACCACTTCTCCACCTAAAAGATCAGAAAATATTCACATTGTCATCCTACAAGTTATACTAAAATTTAAAGACAGTGTAAGTGGTTCAAATGACTGAGCTTATTACAATGCATAAGGAACAAATAAACTGGAGCACAACTTCTTATAATAAAAACAGAATTATATTTATAAATCTAGATTGTAGTCTCTTACCGTTCAGAAACTCACTCACATAATTCCTATTATTTCTAGTATTCTACTTGTAGAAAAATTGGGGTGATAATTTATCCAACAGAGCTTCAACATTGTTAAGCATAATTGGCTGTAGCTTTGTGTAGAGCAATGTAATAATAACAACAATGCTGACATATATTGAACCTTTATTTTGTGCTAGGCACTGTTCTACATACTTCACAAAGGTTAACTCACATAATAATCACAAATGTCTTATGAATTTGTTACCATTACTATCTCTGTATTTCAGACAAGAGAACAAAAATACAGAAAGTCTAGGCTGGGCACTGTGTCTCACGCCTGTAATCCCTGCACATTGGGAGGCCGAGGTGGGTGGATCACGAGGTCAGGAGATCTAGACCATCCTGGCTAACACGGTGAAACCCCGTCTCTACTAAAAATACAAAAAATTAGCCGGCCATGGTGGCGGGTGCCTGTAGTCCCAGCTACTCTGGAGGCTGAGGCAGGAGAATGGCGTGAACCCGGGAGGTGGAGCTTGCAGTGAGCCGAGATAGCGCCACTGCACTCCAGCCTGGGTGACAGAGCGAGACACCGTCTCAAAAAAATAAAATATTTAAAAAAATACAGAAAGTCTAAACGAATTTGTCCAGGATCATATAGCTAGTAAAGTGGTAGTGCCGGGATTCAAAGCTATTATCTGAAACCAGAGTTTGTGCTCTCATTCTTCTATATACCTCTCTGATATATTAGGTCTTGGGCATTTAAGAATTAAAGCCTAAATATGCAGACCCTGCATTCAATGGATTCAGAAATACATATTGATTTATTCCGCAAGTGATTTTGGTTGCTTGCTCTGTACCTGGAACTTTGTTCAGTTTCAGGGGAACAACTAAGAAAAAGACAGTCACGTTCCCTGTCCTCGTTCCAGTAGGGTGAGACAGACAAAAACAACACAAACACCACATAAAATTTTAGTACATTGTGAAGGATATTAAAAAAGGGACAGAGGAAATGAAGTAGGTGAAGAGGATGGACAAAGGAATGTCAGACCCGGGGAAGAAAAAGGCAGAGAATATTACATGTGTCAGGAAAAGAAAAACTGAGTTTTTATAGATGGAAGCCCTGAAAAGAACACCCTGTGGCCAGGGCATAATAAAAAAGGAGGAACAGTAACCCGAGATAAGGTGGAAGAAGCAGGCAGGGAGTAAGCCACATTTTATTCTAAATGTGATGGGACATCATTGAAGGATTTTAAGCAGGGCAAAGATATGATACATGCTTTATTATTACCTAGAGTTGCTGGATGGAGAATGAATTGAAAATAATGACATTTGGGAAGGCTGGTTAGGGACAGAAGCTTAGACAAGAGGTAACGGCAGTGATCAGAGTGGAAACGGAAGACAAAATGGAAACACTTAACATGTTTTTGGCATAAAATCAAAAGCATTTACTGATGATTATATGTAAAAAGCAAGAAAAAAAGAGAAGATTGAAAGATGATTGCTTAGGCTTCCAGTTTGAGTAACTGGATAAATACTACTATAATTCACAGATCATTAGGATAACTAATTTATACAGATAATTAAAATTGGGATGAAACACTTTTTCTATTTACATATTTTATACTGAGATATTGAGATACCCAAAGATATATTAATTCATGGTTAGACATACGTATGGAATTTAGATTAGAAATATGGACTAGAAATGAAAGCATGTAAATGATATTTAATGCCATGGGGATAGAAGTTTCACATAAGATAGAGAGGGGAAAAGGAAGAGAGGAGTACCCTAAATGAAACCTTAAATAATACTTAATTTAGAGGTTGGGTTCTGGTTCATAGCTTTCAGCTGAAGATTTATCTCACTTTCTCACTAAGGAAAGGATGAATTCCAAGTCATTTTCTAATTATATTTCTCAAGGAGTGGCTGTACATATAGGGTCTCACAGCCTCTCCTTGGATGGCGAATTACAGCATACCTGAGGGTTTCAGGCACCTCGAAGTTCATGCTCTGCTCTAGCAGCTCCGGACATGCCAATGTTAGTTTAATCTTTGGAAAGTCAATGCTTATCTCCGGTGACTACAGAAAGACTGACACAATGATATCACATATATGTTCAGTCTATCATTGTTGGACATTTGGGTTGGTTCCAAGTCTTTGCTATTGTGAATAGTGCCGCAATAAACATATGTGTGCATGTGTCTTTATAGCAGCATGATTTATAGTCCTTTGGGTATATACCCAGTAATGAGATGGCTGGGTCAAATGGTATTTCTAGTTCTAGATCCCTGAGGAATTGCCCCACTGACTTCCACAATGGTTGAACTAGTTTAGAGTCCCACCAACAGTGTAAAAGTGTTCCTATTTCTCCACATCCTCTCCAGAACCTGTTGTTTCCCGACTTTTGAATGATTGCCATTCTAACTGGTGTGAGATGGTATCTCATTGTGGTTTTGATTTGCATTTCTCTGATGGCCAGTGATGATGACTATTTTTTCATGTGTCTTTTGGCAGTATAAATATCTTCTTTTGAGAAGTGTCTTTTCATATCCTTTGCCCACTTTTTGATGGGTTGTTTGTTTTTTTCTTGTAAATTTGTTGGAGTTCATTGTAGATTCTGGATATTAGCCCTTTGTCAGATGAGTAGGTTGCAAAAATTTTCTCCCATTTTGTAGGTTGCCTGTTCACTCTGATGGTAGTTTCTTTTGCTGTGCAGAAGCTCTTTAGTTTAATTAGATCCCATTTGTCAATTTTGGCTTTTGTTGCCATTGCTTTTGGTGTTTTCGACATGAAGTCCTTGCCCATGCCTATGTCCTGAATGGTATTGCCTAGGTTTTCTTCTAGGGTTTTTATGGTTTTAGGTCTAACGTTTAAGTCTTTAATCCATCTTGAATTAATTTTGGTATAAGGTGTAAGGAAGGGATCCAGTTTCAGCTTTCTACATATGGCTAGCCGGTTTTCCCAGCACCATTTATTAAATAGGGAATCCTTTCCCCATTGCTTGTTTTTCTCAGGTTTGTCAAAGATCAGATAGTTGTAGATATGCGGAGTGATTTCTGAGGGCTCTGTTCTGTTCCATTGATCTATGTCTCTGTTTTGGTGCCAGTACCATGCTGTTTTGGTTACTGTAGGCTTGTAGTATAGTTTGAAGTCAGGTAGCGTGATGCCTCCAGCTTTGTTCTTTTGGCTTAGGATTGACTTGGCGATGCGGGCTCTTTTTTGGTTCCATATGAACTTTAAAGTAGTTTTTTCCAATTCTGTAAAGAAAGTCATTGGTAGCTTGATGGGGATGGCATTGAATCTATAAATTACCTTGGGTAGTGTGGCCATTTTCACGATATTGATCTTTTCACGGCTTATATTACTTTCCTTCCAGTAGTAGTGACATGAAATACAGGCAATTGTTGAGACATGTCTGAGTCTATATAATTTTCAGCTGAGTCTGAAGTCCTGGCTGAAACTTTGATGTTGAATATTTTTAAATCCGGAAAAAGAAATCCGCACTGGGTCAAACAAACAAACAAACAAATCACTGTCACTTTAAAGCTTCAAGCTGTTTTAATCTGCTTCAATACTCTTTCAGGACAAATTGTTCTGTTGTTGTTGTTGTTGTGGGAAAACCAAATAAATAGGCCTATTTTGCTATGCAGTGTAAAGCAAAGACTCTCTTATGACATGGAAATATTTGAGATGCTCTGGTTCAGGAAATTAAAACTGCTTGGGGGATGACAATAAAAGCTTGTCTTTGTTAAAAATAGAGTTGCATCTCTGCAAACATGTTTGATTTGGGAAAATCATGTGTTTTACTAAGTGCAATAATAAGGACAAAAAAAGGGTAGGATAATATTGTTCCCTATAGAAGCCCTTTGAAAGGGTTGGATCTCTTCTTGTTAGAGGGGTGAGAACCTAAAGTTAACAGATCCACATTCATGAAAAGTAGCATTATTACAATGCTTTGGCGACAAGAAGATCTAAATTCAGGTGATCAAGAGTTGCACAGTTTTTTAGGTGTTCTCATTCACTGGAACCAGCAGGATTAGTAGCCACTTGGACTGGCATCCTCTTTCCATTATATATTCTCACTGGTTATTTTTGTATACACACAACTATAGATTTTAATTTACTTATTTATTGCCTGCCAGCTTACCCAACTCAACAGTTTTTTAGTAGATTCTCTATGTTTTTCCATGCATTCACTAACACAAAATAATGACAATTTTTATTTCTAGTTTAATTGCTTCTTGTTTTAATTTTCAGATTACGGTGTAGATTTTTAATTTGTTTAAGTTTTAGTAAATTAGACTGGTGGAAAAATTATTATTTTAGATAATAATTTTATTGTATTAATGTATTTACTGATGTGGGGAAAAACAAAAATGACTCTGAGCTTTTAAATCATATTAGTGGTGGTCTGATTCACAGTAAGCAATCCACATTAAAATCTATTGCATCCCATTCATCAACTGAATGGTTAGGAAAAGGAAAATAATCCAGTTAATCATTTGTGAAGCATTGTAATAAGGTAGTCTCAAGGGAAATTGCCAAGTATTTAAATTTTCTATAAAATTTCTACTGGATAACAATTAAACCATATCTACATATTCACATACCTTAAAATAATTTTCTATAATTGTGTCCTGTATGTATACATATACATATATATATGCACATCTATGTGTGTGTGTGTGTGTGTGTGTGTAAAGAGAGGGGGTCGAGTTTAGCATATATACGTGCTTCAGTTTTTATATTGTTGAATAATTCCAAGCGTGGATGTACCACATTTTATTCATCCACTTATCAGCTGATTGACATTTGGGCTGTTTCTTCTTTTGGTTATTACAAATAAAGCTGCTGTGAACATTTGTTGAACACTTGTGTATGTGTGGAGGTACGTTTTCATTTCTCTTGGGTATATATTTACCAGTAGAAATGCTAGGTCACCTGGTAACTCTATGTTTAACATTTTGTAAAACTGACAGACTGTTTTACAAAGAGGCTGCTCCATTTTACATTTCCACCATCAATATATATTGGTTCAAATCTTTCCACATCTTTGTGAAAACTTCTTATTGTTGTAGTCGTCATAATGAATATCAAGTGTGATTATGATTTGCAGTACTTTGATGTCTAATAGTGTTGAGCATTTTTTATGTGTTCATCAGTCATTTGTGTATCTTCTTTGGAGAAATATTTATTCAAATTATTTGCCCATTATTTAATTGGATTAGTTGTTGTTTTATTGTTGAGTGTATAAAGCATTCATTATTGATTCAAGATACAAGTCCATTATCACATAAGTGATTTGCAAATATTGTCTCCCGATCTGTCAGTTGGTTGTCTTTTGAAGCATAAAGGTTTTTCATTTTGATGAGATCTAACATCTGTTTTTCTTTTTTCATTTGTATTTTTTGTGTCATGTTTAAGGAGGCTTTGCTTAACCCAAAGTTATGAAGATTTCCTCATATTTTTTATCCTAAGAGTTTCATCATCTACCATCTACGTTTAGGTTTAAAGTATATTTTTAGTTATATGTGTGGGTGTATGAGTGTGTGTGTGGTATGAAGAAGGAATCAAATATCATTCTTTTACATGTGGCTATACAATTGTTGGGAGCACTACATATTTGAGATAACTTTTTTTCTCATTGGACTTTTCTGGTACATGTAGCTATGTCTATTCTTATAATAAAATCAGACTCTCTTGATTACTATAAACTTTATACTGAGGTTGAAATCAGGAAGTGTGAGCCCACTAACTTTGTTTTTTTCATTTAAGATTCTTTTGGCTGTTCTGGGTCCCTTGTATTTCCATATGCATTTTAAGGTCAGCTTGTCAATTTCTGGGAAGAAGCCAGCTGGGATTTCTATACATTAAATCTGTAGATCTATTTGGATAGTATTGTCATCTTCATAATATTAGGCCTTCCATTCCATGAACATTGTTATCTTTCCATTTGTTAAAATCCTTAGTTTCTTTCAATGACGTGCTGTAGTTTGGGTGTATATGTTTTAACATCTAAAATTATTTTGCTAAACTTATTTCTAAGTATTCTATATTTTAAAATTATATTATAAATTAAATTGTCTTTTTAATTTCATTTTCAGATTGTTCATTGCTCTTATATAGAATACAAATGATTTTTTGTATGTTGCTTTTGTAACCTGCAACCTGACTATACATTTCTATTAAATTATTTAAGATTTTGTATACACCAGTACTTGCCATCGGCAAATAGTGATAGTGTTACTTCTTTCTTTCCAATCTGGATGCCATTTATTTCCTTCTCTCTCTCTCTCTCTCTTTACCCCACCCCCAATTACCCTTGCTAGAATCTCCAGTTTTATTCAACATTAGTTGAATAAAGGGAAAAGTGGACATGTTTGCTTTGGTCCTGGTCTTTGAGGGAAAACATTCATTTTCTCACCACTAAATATAATACGAGTCTTGGGTTTTTGTATTCCTTTCATCAAGTTGAGGAAGTTCTATTGCTAGTTTGTTGAATATTTTTATAATGAAAGTTTATTGAATTTTGTCAAATAAGCCTGTCATTCAACCATGTCAAATTATTGTCTTATTGCAATGAGAGAGATTGTATACTAGAAAAACTATGGCGAATCTCACAAAAAAGGAAGAAAGAAAAAAGGGAGGGAGGGAGGGAGGAAAGAAAGGGAGGCAGGCAGGCAGAAAGGAAGGAGAGAGAGAAAGAAGAGAGAGAAAGAAAGAGAAAGAAAAAGAAAAGCAAGCAAGAAAGAAAAAGACAAGAAAAAAAGAAAAGGAAAGGAAAGAAAAGAAAAAGGAAAAGAAGGAAAATAAAAGAAACAGAATTTTTAGAAGATTTTTACAGAGGGTAGAATTTAGACACGATTTTAGTAAGTAGTGTTTTGTTAGACTTAAAGTAGAGTACAGTTATGTGTACTATTTGTAAAGAGTTCAACATCAGATCTGGATAGTGAATTGGACCTCTGTCCTTGGAAACTTCACAGTTAATATAGATGTGGAATATTTTGTGCAGAAACTTTTTATTTTAGGCTCTTTACCTGGGCTGCAAATTGAGAGTGTTTCTGTGTGTCAAAATAACTTAGATCCTCCAAACAAGATTTGGATGCTTTATACTAGTGATATAATTTCAAACAACAAACTGATATTCTGTGGCTTTGGAGAACAAGCCAGTAAGTAAGAAGGTAGTACACAATCAAGGAGGACTTCATTATGATGCTTTATAGTTGTAGCCTGTCCTTGAGATAAATGTTATTTTCTGCTAAATTTTTGTATTTGTCTGTTCTCACTCTGCTAATAAAGACATACCCGAGACTGGGTAATTTATAAAGAAAAGGAAGTTCAATGGACTCACAATTCCACATGACTGGGGAGGCTTCACAATCATGGTGGAAAGTGAAAGCACAGCAAAGGCACATCTTACATGGTGACAGGCAAGAGAGTGTGTGCAGTGGAACTGCTCTTTATAAGATCATTAGATTTCGTGAGACTTTTTCACTACCACGGGAACAGCATGGAAAAACCTGCCACTATGATTCAATTACCCCAGACTGGGTCCCTCCTATAACACATGGAGATTATGGGAGCTACAATTCAAGATGAGATTTGGGTGAGGACCCATCCGAACCACTTTGCAACTGGATGTATCTGTGACTGATTTCCTAGCCGGATGAATAACAATGTTTAATGGACGTGACTCCCTATGAATAATATCCTTCACTGCCTTTCCCATTTGGTAAGCTCTTATCCTGTCTTTAAGACAATGTGCAGACAAGAAGGGGCTATTGCTGTTCTTCAGTGGTGATGAGATGAAAGTATGTTCTCTATGAACTGAAGTCCTTTGGGTAGCTGCAAAAGTAGTGGTTTATTTCTCCGCCAAGCTATTAGAATCAATTTCCCTATCATGGCTATGGAAACTAGAATCCAGGAAATAGGGTACAACCACGGTTCTGAGTTACTTGCCTGGCTTGCATTTTTTGATGTGCTGACCTCCCCTTCTTTCTTCTGCAAAAACATGTCAGGACCTGACTTATGCTTAGCCAAACTCAATTCCCTGTTCAAAAGTGAGTAAGAGGGAAGAAAACTCTTATTTTTTTTTTCTTGGCAAGTGCATGAGGTAAGGAGACGGGATTTTTACTGGTTTTGCATTACATTTCATATATATATATATATTGCTGGGGTGAAAAGTATGGAGCTGCTGAAATAGCACTGTTATAGTTATTTTCTTAATTGTGCCTATTCTACATCCTTGAGTTCTGAGAATTTAGCCCTGTATTGATTTACTCTGCTCAATATTTCAGGTCTGGTTGGGTAGATAGGCATTTTATTTTATTTTCAAACTATATAATTGCCTTCCAGGATCAGTAATTCAAAGTCCTATTCTGGCTGTTCAACTGTTTTAGGAATCTCAATGTTCAAACACAGATGTGTGTGCACACACACACATACACATGCCACATGCCCTCTCACTGTTGATAAATAATCACAAAATTGAGAAATATGTCTTATCTCAACTAAAATATTTCAATAATTTTAATTGGCTTTTCGTGAATTAAAATATATTTTTATAAGGATCTAAACATCATTTTTAGAAAGAAGTACATGACTAAAATACTTTAAAATGTAGCAACAGATCATTATTAGCTGTAATTTCTGGTTATCATCTATTACAAAAATAAAGTAAAACAGATTACATGTGGATATTGAGATGTATTATGTTCTCTAGTAACACTGGAATTATGTTAACCATAGAAAAGAAACATCTGCCACATCTCAATGGTGATACCAAGTGTTTTCTTCCTGAATTGGCAAGAGAAAGTTACCAAGAGTTAGATATGTCATGGTTACTGGAAGAGAAGATATAGAATCAGGATGGATTATTCTCATTCGCTTAAATTTTTTCAGAGCTATGCCATTTCTCATTCTATTTGTGAATGATGAAAGGCGTGTAATGCTACAGATACTACTAATAGAGTTAATTGCATTTCTGAAATGATTTGGAAGTTTAAAAAATACACTGGCAAAGGTGATTTATTAGTTAATGATTTAAACATCCTTAACCATGATCAACTTTTCTTCCACTTACTCCAAATAGGAGCACGATGTGCATCACATAAAATTAGCTTAACTGATTTTACAATGACTGTGTTTTATAATTTTTCTTCCATCATCTCTAGGCTACATTTTCATACCAATCACCCCCATTGATACCTTGTAGACTGCTTTGTTGACTGTGTGAGAGGAGACTATTTATGGTATATTACTAGATATACAATTCTCCTAGAGTCAAACAAGTTGAGACTAATGAATCATTCCTTTGGTTTCAGGTTGGTATAGTTTGAGGTTAAGTAGTAACCATTATAAACCCATATCCAAATAGTGGTGCTACTAAGAACATAGGCTTTTGGAATCAGATGACTAGCGGGGGGCGGGCAGTAAAAATTTTGTGTTAATATTATCAGCCCTGTGACTATAAGTTTCAGCTTTCTTCTTGGGAAATGGAAAATTATGACACAAACTTCACAGAATAGATTTATACATAAAATAAAACGATGTATGAAGAGCAGTTTGCATCATTTCTAGCACGTGGCAACTAAAATGATAGCCATTAATTGCATTATTATTGGATATTTCATGTTGTATGTAAAAAAAGAAACAAATAAAAAATATGAAAAAAACATTGTTCAAAAGCTTTAATTATTGTTTTGCCCTCCCACAAAATCCTATTGATCCCCCCAAACTAAATATTAACTCATCTTAAACCTTGAAACAGCTCTTTTCAGATACCTATTTTTATAGAAGCTGGATAGTTCCTTTTAGAGATTCTTTGAGAGAAAAGCAGGGGAAATGCTCTGTCTGTAATAATGCTAATTTCTTGGTATGACTGAAAAAAGTGTATATATTCTTTGTTAAATTAAACATGCTCAGAATAATAATTCTGAGGAAAACAAATAACGTGTAGGAAAAGTGTAATAATTTGATTATACTTAAAGATGCGCTCAAAGCATGTCTATGAAAAAATAAAACATCTACTTTATGTTACCCTAGAGATTGGGAACACAATTTTAAGAAATAATTACTTTTGTTTTTCACCTTGTCACTTCTATGTATTAGGATCTGTGTACCATCATTTATCTTTGTCTGACATTTAAAGCATGCTTTAGCTGGCAATTAATTTCTTTTTCTCTTGCTTTGCTTTTTTATCTCATTAGTTGAATAGAAGCAAATAAATTGCCACATTAACCTTTTATGACATTATCTACTATTGTTTGATAGTTGCAAGTAAGGAGTTAGATTTTGGATTTTTCATACTGTTGCAGTTTTCGATGTGTTTGCTTTTCCTGGACATCTCCAGATCTATGGTATCAAGAGAAAATTCATGATGATTGTACCTAAGTGGTATTGCTGACATAAAATTTTCAAAAACATCTCTAAGGTGTTGCACGTTGGATATTTTTGAAAATTGATTAAGATACAAGAAAGAGAGCCACCATTTTCTGAAATGAAAGGCAATTATTTAATTTTGTTTTGTTTCTGAGAAGATTAAGTCTATAATGACATTTTTTTTGCAAAAATTGTTCCCGTTATATATGTATAATAAGCTGTCAATTGTAGGTATCACAATGACTGCATTTTTATTTTTGAGATTTTGTGGAGAAATGGTTGATGAAATAACAGGTATACATGTATATCTTAAATGCTTTTTCTGTCCAGAAGTCATTTTTTTGTAAATAAAAGTATATATTTTTTCTTTTTCTTCCCCCACTAGATGTGGGTTCTGTGGAAGGACTTGCCTATCACAGAGCCTGGGATACACTGTACTGGACAAGCTCTACCACCTCATCCATCACCAGACACACTGTGGACCAGACTCGGCCTGGAGCATTTGACAGGGAAGCTGTCATCACCATGTCAGAAGATGACCACCCACATGTGCTAGCCTTGGATGAATGTCAAAAGTAAGAAACAGTGTAGTTTTATTTCTTCATTATAGTTATAAGTCAAAAGAATATCAGAGTTCTGTTAATTTTAAGAAGAATTAGCTTTAAAAATAAAGTTTTTATCTGAAGTTTTATTTTCACAATTCATAAAACTTTCTTTTTATATAAGAGCATTATAAACGTAAAAAATCTGGTCCCTTTAAATGCCAGGCTTCATCTCCCTGAGAGATCCAGTAAAAACAAATTTAAATAATTAAAGGCAAAATAGAGACAATACTATGCTGGAAAAGGCCTTCGAAGAAGACTTTAATGCATAGCTGATTGGAACCATAAATTAAAAAAAAATAACATACACAGAAGACTAAGAGTTTTTTTTTTTCAGTTTAATCAAGTAATTATAGCATCTGGAGATCTCCCAAATTGAAATACAAAAGAAAGCAAACTGCAGCCATACAAAAATCTTCATGTGCAGCTATTTTTTCAGCACTAGGTGCTTGATAATAGTCTAGGTAGTCTACAGCTGTTTGATGATATATTGTACAGACAGTTAAAATAATGCTTGTAAAAAATTCATGACAAAAGAAAATGCTCTGGATATAAAATATAAGCAGTGAATAAAAACAAAAAAAAAACGTGTTTTGGGGGATGTCTTAAAGAAAGCAGTTATGTTAAAAAAAAAACAACTGAAGAACAAAGCACAGGTAAGGGACAAAAAATATCTATCTATGGACTTTCACTCTCATACACAATATGGTAAAGTTGTTTGTTAATTATAAGAAAATCCTTTTTATTTTTAAATGAAACGAATAAACAAAAATCAGAACAATCTGGACTTCCCTGAGCAAAACTAGAAGGGCTAGAAGAGTTTGTTTTAGATGTGATTAAAAAAAAAAAAAAGACTGAAGAATAAAAAGCAATGACAGATAATCACTGACCCCGACCGCTTGTCAGAAGAAAGGACTCAATAACAGAAATTGGTCAGTGTGAAAATAGTTGCAAATCTGAACCCTTTTATAGAGCTAAAAGTGAGGTCAGATTTAATTCACTTAATTGAACATCATCTTATACGTGAAAATTCTTAAGGTTGAGCAATATAATGACTCATGGAGTTGGGAGACTGCTCCCACCACTGTCCTATCAGGATATGGTTTGCTGGCTCAGCTGCATTTACCCCAACACATCACCAAAAGAATCTCAGGACAATAATAAATGTCCCACGGTAGGAATAAAAGAGTTGGGCAAAGAAATTTGTAAGTCAGTTTTGAAATAAAAATAAAGCGGTCACTCATGATATTATATATGATGAGTTTTAATTAGTAAATGCTTTATCCTGTAATTATTTATTACATAGGCTAACATTTACACTTTTCACCTTGCATATGGTGAACTGTAAATTAAAATTAAGCACATAAAATATTTCAATTTGATAATTATTTGTAATTAAAGTATAAAAAAGGCAATTTATCATCATATATGTAAATGACACCTTCAAACCACCATTGTATGTTAATAGATTTACAGATATTTTAAAATAAAATCCTAAATCGCAAATCAAAGTTAAGCTCTCTAAGTTTAAAATTTGGCTCAGTTACTAATTATTTGTGAAAACTTTAATTACTTAAGCTCTCTGGGCCGTTCTGTTTTCTTACCTGTGAAATGAAGGGGGGGCAATGAAGGAAACACTGACACCTCTAAAATTCTCTTATTATAAAGCCTACAATCTAGGAAAATATTGTAAATAAATTGTGAGTTTAATACTTTACATTCTGTGCATAACTTTTAAAATGTTTAATTCACTATTTTTTATTTTAAATGTCACAATTTATAAGTAAAATTACCAACAATGAAAATTGAATACAAACATTTTTGTTGTGAATTTGAAAATTATTTGGTAATAAGTGTTATAAAATACTCAAAATCACATATTGAATAACTTTGTTGGCTGTAATGCTAAACTGCCTTTAAATGGTTATACATGGGAATCCATAGAGAACAGATACTATGCTGAAGGATTTAAGAGTCGCTCCTAGAGTTTTAGAAATGATATTGTAATTTATAGAAAAATCACACTAAGAGAGAAAAAAAGAAATGTAAAAAACAGGAGTTTAGTAATTTCCTTTCTCCAAAACATATACAAAAGAGAATACAGAATTTAAAAAGGAAAATTGGAAGGGGAAGAAGATTTTTATTTTCATCAATTGAAGCAGATAAGTACACTTAGGATAAGAATGATTGTACTGGATCAGCTGAAATGTGGTAATAAGTTAGGGTATATTTGCAGTTCGTGGAAAACAAACTTAAGATCACTGTTTTGTTCTTGATTAAAATAAATCCTCATTATGCATCTAACAATTTAACTAAATTATCATTTGAAGGAATACACAGGATAATTATTTTTTAGAAGTAGGTTCTAGGTTTCATTTAAGAACCTGGGGAAAATTAGCATGCAAATATAATATGCATATCTTCTTTTATTACCTAGACTTTGTTAAAGATAGAATATGAGGTAAATAATTCTGCTTCTTTTAAAATAGCTTGGTATTGCCATGTTTTTATTAGTATTTTTACTCTTGATGAGAAGTTTAATTTATAGATACAATTTTCATTTTAATTAGTTTAATGTTTTGGACCAACTGGAATGAACAACATCCAAGTATCATGAGATCTACTCTGACTGGGAAAAATGCTCAAGTGGTGGTCAGTACAGACATACTCACTCCAAATGGACTCACTATCGACTACCGTGCAGAGAAGTTGTATTTCTCAGATGGCAGTCTAGGAAAAATTGAAAGGTGTGAATACGATGGATCCCAGAGACATGTAAGTTAATCAGGAATTTCTTGGTTATAGAGTTATACAATGATATATTTAAAACATGTGATTTATACTCTCCTAAAATGTGCATATCAAGGAATTTCAAAAATAGCCAATTGATTGAAACAATCCAATTGAATAACTAATCTGTCACACACAAAAGAAAATTGTGGATAGTATTTTGAAAACTTCTTTCAAATGCATTTGCTACCGTAGAGACAGCTCAACACATAAACTTTTTCTGGAGCAATAGTAACTAATTTCCTTCTAGTTATTGATTGAACTGGAATTGTTAGAATGATTTGCATATGCTTCATTGTTACGTATAGCTTGTAAAAATGTGAAATAAAATTGATTACTCTTTTCACCTTGCATATGGTGAACTGTAAATTAAAGTTAAACACATAAAATATTTATGAGTTTAATAGGATTTAAAATGAAATCCTATTGTCCCAGGAGAAAAGAAAATTAGAAAAGAATGAAATGATCCTCTGTGTTTGTGTCCTTAAAGCAACCTAAGAAGCTCTGAAGAGAGGAGAATGGGTCAAATCTGTTCTAATCACTGGACTCTCTTTTCTCTGGGTTCAAAATGAAATGTTAGTGGAAGAGTTGCTATGCTATCCCTTGAGAGCACTTACAGCAGGTGTTTAGGGCCTGAAGAACAGTGAGATGCTAGGGCGCCCCCTTGTCCTGTGAGGAGTAGCTGCCTTGGTGACTGGGAAGCTCAGTGGTTAGATCTGGGTGGCTACAGCACTAGAGAAATCTGGACCCATGTCCCTACCACTATACAGGCCTGAAGGACAAAATGATCCTCAAGCTCCCCACGCCTCCACTGCATTGAAGAAGGTCTGGAATGTAACACAATTTTTTTCTTAAAGGGCCAGATAGTAAATATTTGAAGCCTCAAGGACCATGTGATCTCCATTACAAACAACTACAGTGTTTCACGGCACTAACGCAGACATAGAGAATATGTAAATAAATAGACCTGACAGTATTCAAATAAAGTTTTATTTACAGAAACAGGCGACAAATCAGCAAATTCTATACATATGGAACAAATTCTCTACGGCCAAGCACACGGTTTAATTCAGTTGAAGATTGAATTGACCTTAGGCAAATTATTTAGCCTTTATAAACTTTAGATTTCTGACATGCAAATTCTCTTGCAGGGCAATTATGAAGATATAATGCAAAAGTATATGACTCAGAATACAGCAAAGAAATTCTAAATAAACCTAGTATATAATGCTTTTGAAAAGACAGGTAAAACATTGTCCTGAATGTGGTGTCATTTTTTATTATGTCATGATATTTTTAAAAAATGAGTTTATAACTCATTCTCCTCAGCTGATTCTTGTATATACCTATTTTGCACTTCCCCACCCATTTATTCTTATGTATGGTAATTATAGCTACAGTAAGTGGTCGAGTAATAAGATACCACTAACGTAATTTAAAGGATTTATTCTGACATTTAAAAGAAGTGCTTTGTTTAATTGCAACTCATCATTTTCCATCCCTGCCCAAGGCAGGATGATTTCTGATTGGGCCCCAAAGTTAGAAAACTATTTCAAAGTTTACTGCATCCTTACATGCATCTAGATTACCTCATCTTTATCCTTATATGAATTCAAATTAATTTTTAAAAGTTAATATTTTTGTTAATAAAATGAGCAATACATTTTAAAAATTCTTTATTTTGCAAAAGTTAATTTAGGGACTATTTATGGACTGTTTTAAAGACCTTGTGTAGATTTATTAAGACTTTGGACTGTATCAATTTACTAATCGCCCTACTAGCTAAATCACTGAATGCTAATTGTGTTCTAGATACTGTGCTAAGCACTTTATATTTCATGTTTTTATAGCCCTCCCCGTGGTAGGCATTATTACGATGATCCCCATTTACAGATGAAGAAAATGAGGCACAAAGAAGTTTAGTACTTGTTCGGGAACACCTAGCTACATACGTAGCAGGAAGATGATTCTACCCCTGGTGATCTCACTTCAGCGCCTATGCAAACCATCATGCTAAATTTGAAAACACTTAAAAAGGACCCAACTAAGTGTACAAAACATGGCCACTTCCTCATGCCTTGCAATTAGCAATACATTTGTTCTCTCCTTCTTCCTCACATATCTTTAATATGTTACCCATAAACACTTTGCATAGGAAATATTTCAATTCATTACTGAATATGAAAATATGCTTAGTAAAATTTGAAGTTCTGCTGATTTTCGTAGTAAACCGAGTAGATTTACTCAACTTGTCAGCACACATCACATTACTTTGATACACATTTTAAGATCATTAGTAAAATTGACAGGGAAGAAAATGAACAGCACCCAACTCTAAGTGACACATTATCCCCTTTAAAACTGCTCTCTAATAGAGACATAGAGCTTCTTTTTATTTATTTATTTATTTATTTATTTATTTTATTTTTATTATTATTATTATACTTCAAGTTTTAGGGTACATGTGCACAATGTGCAGGTTAGTTACATATGTTTACATGTGTCAATCTGGTGTGCTGCACCCATTAACTCGCCATTTAGCATTAGGTATGTCTCCTAATGCTATCCCTCCCCCTTCCCCCCACCCCACAACAGTCCCCAGAGTGTGATGTTCCCCTTCCTGTGTCCATGTGTTCTCATTGTTCAATTCCCATCTATGAGTGAGAACACGCGGCATTTGGTTTTTTGTCCTTGCGATAGTTTACTGAGAATGATGATTTCCAATTTCATCCATGTCCCTACAAAGGACATGAACTCATCATTTTTTATGGCTGCATAGTATTCCATGGTGTATATGTGCCACATTTTCTTAATCCAGTCTATCATTGTTGGAC
The DNA here is from genome assembly GCF_028885625.2 of Pongo pygmaeus. NCBI lineage: Eukaryota > Metazoa > Chordata > Mammalia > Primates > Hominidae > Pongo > Pongo pygmaeus. The sequence continues at coordinate 39,983,102 of NC_072384.2, read as the reverse complement.
ATTTGGGTTGGTTCCAAGTCTTTGCTATTGTGAATAGTGTCACAATAAACACATGCATGCATGTGTCTTTATAGCAGCATGATTTATAGTCCTTTGGGTGTATAACCAGTAATAGGATGGCTGGGTCAAATGGTATTTCTAGTTCTAGATCCCTGAGGAATCGCCACACTGACTTCCACAATGTTTGAACTAGTTTACAGTCCCACCAACAGTGTAAAAGTGTTCCTATTTCTCCACATCCTCTCCAGCACCTGTTGTTTCCTGACTTTTTAATGATTGCCATTCTAACTGGTGTGAGATGGTATTTCATTGTGGTTTTGATTTGCATTTCTCTGATGGCCAGTGATGGTGAGCATTTTTTCATGTGTCTTTTGGCTGCATAAATGTCTTCTTTTGAGAAGTGTCTGTTCATGTCCTTCGCCCACTTTTTGATGGGATTGTTTGTTTTTTTCTTGTAAATTTGTTGGAGTTCATTGTAGATTCTGGATATTAGCCCTTTGTCAGATGAATAGGTTGTGAAAATTTTCTCCCGTTTTGTAGGTTGCCTGTTCACTCTGATGGTAGTTTCTTTTGCTGTGAAAGAGCTTCTGCACAGCAAGAGATGTAGAGCTTCTGCATAATCTTTTTGAAATACTCTTTACATTGTCTTCGCCGTTATGTCAAGACAAGCTAATCATTTGAAGCTGGGGTCATCAAAGCTCTTTTAAAAGAGAAAGATCACTATTGCACCCTCACACCATTGCAAGGACCTTTATTATAGCTTTGTGTCTAAAACTGTTTAATAGATATTCTGAAGCCTTAGACAGATGTTACAGCAACTCTACTATGGCCTGTTATATAAGAATTTTCTCTTTGCTTTTAGTATTCTTTTCACTTTCATGTTTAGATATACCCATTGCTTAGCTGTGTGACAAATGGTGCAATCAGAGAAGGGGAAGACTAAATGCTTATTATTCATTTCAGAAATTAATGTTTACTAAATTCATATTATGTAATTATTAGTAAAGATAATTTTACAAAATAAATACTAGAATGAAAATTGGACGTTTATTTACTTCTTTAAAAATTATACTTTTAATGCAATGTTAAATTTAATCCTCACATTTGGTATTGACTAATTGCATGAAGATTACCAAGTCATTTAAAATCCTTATGCTTTTTTAAAATGTAATTTTATTTTAGATTCAGGGAGTACATGTGTATGTTTTGTTTATTACATGGTATAATGCATACTAGTGGGAATCAAAGCTCTTATACTTTATAATTAATTTAGGTATAAAAACAAATGACAGCTAAAATCAACATAATTGTGATGTTCTCTAATTTTGTGGAAATTAGCAGAAGTCATTAACAATGGGGACATTCTTTGTCCCCATATCTAGTTGAGGAAGTAAAACATATGCTCAAAGATAATTAGTGATATGGAATTAAATCAGTGACATTTTAATGATAATTCTCAATATTTTAATTCTCAATCTTTCCTTGTTCTGAAAAGCCAAAAATTCATACACAGGGTGTTCTTTTATAAATGGGACCTTTATAAATAGCACTATCATTTAGTGTGCTTGTACCTAGATTTTCCTTGAAATCCAACTGTTATTGTTAGTTAGCCTTGAAAAGAGCAGATAATCTAACACATGCCAGTGTTCTCAGGAACCAGGTGACTTCCACTTACTACATGAAATGAAAGCATTGTCAATTGTTGTAGTCCATTCAAGCTGCTATAACAAAATATTACTCCTATTTTTTTCCACTCCTTATTTTATTCCCTTTGGGCAACCATACTAATATATATATATATATATATATATATTTCAATTTACATTTTATTTTTAAGTACATCTGCAAAACAACAGAATAAATTCCATTTTTATATTTTGGAGTACACTGTAAAAGGCACTGCAGAAATGTGTGACAGGTAAAAGCTATAGATTTAGAAAGAATGATATTTAGGAAATAGAAAGTATAGTTATGAAGATTGAAGGATTCTATAAAAGACTTAAAATACTCACCATGAAATATAAGAAGAGATGCAAAACATCGTTCATTGTATAATGTCAAAAAATGCTGAAGCAATACAATAAAAAGGAGTGCTAGAAAAGTGACAGTTACAGAAGGGAACATTTATTTTGCATAATTGCATATTTTCTAACTTTGGATAAAGCAGAAGGCAATCTCAAGAGTAGGGAGATCAGCTATCCTCAGTGGAGTAAACAGATTAGAAAGAAGCTAGATATCATAATCCAGAATATTAGATACAGTGTATCTTTAATGAGAAAGAAGCAATCTATATTTAAGTTAATTGATTTTAAAGTGTTGGAGAGATTCTTGTAAATTTAGACCTTATGTGCCCTCGAACACAGTATGATGCCGTGGGTCTTCCAAAGCCTGTTGGAAAAGTGTGCCTTCTTTTGAATATATCTATAGGAATTAGACCGTAGTCAAGTAAATTTTCAAAACTGTGTTTCAAACAAAGTCTGATGGGCTTAGTCATTGCATTATATCTTAAAGCTTTTAGTATGCTCGCGAACATTATGAATATTCTGAATGGAAAACAGTATGTAGCTTTGTTCTGATCAGAAAACAGATTTTTTTTTTTTTTTGCTTGTTTGTTTGTTTTAATTTTTTAACATGGGCCAGGCGTGGTGGCTCATGCCTGTTATCCCAGCACTTTGGGAGGCCGAGGCAAGCGGACCACCCAAGGTCGGGAGTTCGAGACCAGCCTGACCAAGATGGTGAAACCCCCATTTCTACTAAAAATACAAAAAATTAGCTGGGCGTGGTGGCATGTGCCTGTAGTCCCAGCTACTCGGGAGGCTGAGGCAGGAGAATCGCTTGAACCCAGGAGGTGGAGGTTGCAGTAAGCCGACATCATGTCACTGCACTCCAGCCTGGCAATGGAATGAGACTTTGTCTCAAAAAAAAAAAAAAAAAAAAAATTAACATCTTGTGTCATGGGCATGTGTTTGTAGAGATCTGAAAAATGCTGATACACTATTTACAACTCACTTAGTTTATCATAGAAATATTATATAACCCATTGCTTATCAGTAGACCAGAGAAACAGATCCTTTCAAACAGCAAAAATAAATCAAAAAAGTGTTTTTTAAGATACATTTTTATTTTTTGATTTTTTTAATCTGAGGTTTAATAAACCCATTAGTTTTTTCTATCAAACTGAATGTTGAGTTTTATTATTCTATTTTATTTTAGAGTGTGGTCACAATAAAATACAAGTCTGCACAGTTTAATTTTGACTTGCATTGATAAAAATAAAATGATTAGCTGGGTTTTTCTGATTTTAGTACCACATTAACTTATGTGGTGGTTCTACCTAAATATCGAGGAATGCATTCTTTATTCAGTGATAGGAAACTGAATGTTTTTGGGAAATTTAGTTATTAAGGCAAAAAAACCCAGAAAATAATTCTGTAATGTTTCTTTTTAATTTTTTCTGTTTTGTATCTATCATCTCTGTTTGTTCCAGTAGCTGAAACAGTAACTGATGGTGACAGGGGCTAAGACAGCATGATTATAACCTATCTCCCCGCAGTTACCCTGTAAGTGTTAATCATTTCTTGGAAAGTATCTGCTACCTGCATGATACAGACCTTTCCAAAGGAGACATTTATGTTCCTAGAAATTGCAATTGCTCATGTTTCTTGCCACTGACATTCTTTTAAAAACTGAATCCAAAATTGTTTGCAGAATATATTCCCAGGAAGAAATCTTAAATCTTATGACTTATCTTTAGAATGAAAAGGATTTTTATGACTAACTTGACCCCTAAATAAACACGCTCTGATGACATGAACTCTTTTAAGTAAGAATAGGAGAGCAAGTTAAATAAATAAACTAGTTTTAATTATAAGAACAATCAGAAAGTAATGAGATATTTTATCTTTTTATGGCACTAAATATTTCCTTTTTACTTTGTGTGCGTGTGTGTGTGTCAGGATCTCACTTTGTCATCCAGGCTGGAGTTCAGTGTTGTGATCAAGGCTCACTGTAGCCTCTAACCCTGGGCTCAAATGAACCTCCCACCTTGGCCTCCTAAATAGTTGGGACTACAAGCATGCACCACCACACTTGGCTAATTTTTTACTTTGAGTAGAGATGGGGTCTCTCTGTCTTTCTACTTTTAAAATCAGTTGTTTTATTCCATACATAAATCAAGGCATCAACTTATCATCTATATGCGTCTATATATTTACCTATCTTCTATCTTTCTTATCTGTATATCTATGTTGTCTTCTCTTATTGATAATATAGTTTTAATGACGTTCAAGGGCCTGAACTCTGAAACTTACAGAATAAGTTTTGATGCCCAGAAAAGTGAATTTTCTCACAACGTAAGTTTGAAATGCTTACCCAAGTCAAAACCATTTGCTATCACCAAAGAAAAGAAGGAAGATGAGTTTCAACTTCTAAAAGAAAAGGAAATATTTGATTTAAAAATTAAAGTATAAGTGTAAGCATGCATTTCAATGAACTGAAAACCTTTCCACCATTAACTGGAAAAAACCAGTATTATTTCACAGATTAGAAACAGGCCCAGAAGAGTAAATTAATTTCTAATGTTCCTATGTCTAATATTTAATGCCAATTACGGTTCTTAACTCTCTATTAGAGCCAATGATCTTTATTTTTAATTAAAAAATGTAATATCCTTATTTCTGTTCTAATAAAATTTTATATTATATCTGCCTTTATAAATAACTTTTCCAAGTTCAGTTTGGTACCTGAACTATAATATAAAGGAGATATATAGAAAAAGTAATTTACAATGAATGATACATGTCCCAATACACACTAAATGATCAAAGGAAACATGAGAAAGTGGTCAGATATTTTCACATGCATAGACTCATCATGAATGTAACAGCTGTGAAGGCAGATACATATCTAGTAGGTTTTACTGCTCAAATACTGAGAGTAGTGCTGCCTTGGGTGATATGATTTTTCAAAACTGATGATGAGTTCTTGAAAATGTTGTATACAAAGTGAGATAAAGTCATCTCTCAATTTACATAGAAGTTATAGTCCCTGAAAAATAATAAATGTATATGAAATATCCTGAAATATATATATATGTAAAATGGAATTAAATTCTAGGATCAGATAATTATAAGCAGGTTTTCACCTTTGGGAATATCTTGTAGGACATTTGAAACCTGGGCAGAGTCTCAGACAAGTCGTTGTACAGAAGTGCCCCGTGTATTTCAGGGCATCCGGATTCCTGGTTCTTTACCACTAGACTACATAGCTATCACCCCCACCTCACCCCACTCCTATTAAGCAAAAATGCTGCCAACATTTTCCAGAGTCAATGAAGGAATAGGACTGCCTTGATTGTGAGCCAATAAGATGGGTAATTGTCTTAAAGGGAGATGTGAAGAAAGTTCTCCTGACAGCAGTGATCTTTATATTCTGTCTCACATGCCTCAAATACATGGGATGTTGGGTCTGTCAATAGCTGGATAAATCATAGACAAGAAGCAGAGTACCTAACTGTTAGCATAAGACTTCTCCGGACTTTAATTTTAACAGATCAGCCAATTGAATAAATAGAACTGTATATATCCAGTACCTTTTACATGATGGACGTTGCAATCAAGTATATTCTAAAAAAGCCCATTATCTACTAAATTCTGAGAGGCTGCTGGATATCGGATGTTTTGTTGTCTTTGACATTTTTCTGAATTCCGGAGGCATCATTCAATATTCAGATTATTATGTCCAATATTGATTTCAGTATATTTTAAGTATTCCTGGGCATGAATAGTTATTCAAATTATAATCAGACCTTAATAACGCTCTAATTTATTTAAAAATGATCTTTATAACTTTCTAATCTTTAGAACAGTAGGTGACTAAATAGAAATGTGATAAAAGTAAAGAATATGGCAAGTCTATGAATTCTATTAATCCATTAAAAATTATCATGTAAAACATATTTTTCCATGGGGAGATTTAGTATACATTAAGTGATAAGCGTAGCGTGAACACTTTAATATGCTGTCTCTCAGGCTAGATGCATAAAAATATTTCTTGAATGAAGAAATGAATGCTGTTGTCTTAGTGTGCTCTGTTTGCCATAACGAAATACCTTAGACTGGGTGGCTTAAAAAACAGAAATTTACTTTCTCACAGTTCTGGTGGCTGGAATTCTGTCATCAGGGTGCCAGCAGAGTCAGGTTGGTGAGGGCCTCTTTTCCTGGCTTATGGATGGTCATCTTCTCACTGTGTCCTCACATGGCCTTCCCTTGGATGTGCATGGGGACTGGGTTGGGGGCTGGGGAGAGAGAGAGAGAGAGAGAGAGAGAGAGAGATCTAGGCCACAAATTCTATAAAATTAGTAACCTACCCTTGTGACCTTATTTAACCTTAATTATCTCCTTAATGGTCATATCTCCAAGTACAGTCATATTGGGAGTTAGGGCTTCAACAAGTAAATTTTGCAAGGAGGCACAGTTCAGCCCATAGCCACTATGAATCAGTTTCTATAGGAAAAAAGCATTCATCTATATATATACACACATTTATATACATTATATATTACATATAAATATATATGTATATTATATATGTATATATATTATATATGTATATATAGATATATACATATATACATCATATATATACATTATATATATTATGTTTATATATGTTTGGGTGTGTATGTGTGTGTGAATATATATACACACATTTAAAAATTCCCAAAATTGTTAATAGAAGCCTTTAGATTGTGAAATTATAAGTGATTTCTTTTTACCTGTGTGCATTTCTAGAACAGATAACAAATATTAATGAGTGAAGGAAGACATATGCATTTGTGCTTATGAATTTTTAATTAAACGTTTTTATTTGGAGATAACTATAGATTCACATGAAATTGTACAAAGTAATACAGAAGGATCAAGTGTACTCTTTACCCAGTTTTCCCTAATGATTACATCTTGGAAAAGTATAGTACAATCTCACAACCAGGGTATAGACACTGATGCGGTCAAGATACAGAACATTTCCTTCATTCCAATGATCCCGCATGTTGCTTTTTTGCATAGCTGTGCACGCTTTCCTTCTTTCCCACTCCTTTCTTAATCACCTGCAACCACTAATTTGTTTTCCACTTCCATAACTTTGTCACTTTAAGAAACTTATATGGAAACTTTAAGAAATTTTATAAAGAAATTTTATAACTTCTTTATAAAGAAACTTTATAACTTCTTTATAAAGAAACTTTATAACTTCTTTATAAACTTTATAACTTCTTTATAAAGAAACTTTATAACTTCTTTATAAAGAAACTTTAAGGAACTTATATAATGGGATCATACAGTGCATTTCCTTTAGGGACTGACGCTTTCCATTCAGTAGAATTCTCTGGAGATTCATTCAGGTTGTTGCAAATATGACTAGCCTGTTCTCTTTCCTGCCGAGTAGTATCTATGATATGAATAAGTCACAGTATCTTTATTCACTTGTTGGAAGTCATCAGGGAGGTTTCTAGTGTTTGGCTATTATGAATGAAGCTTTCATGAATATCTGTGTACTGATTCTAGAATGAACATAATTCTTCATTCTCTGTAATAAATGTCTAAGAGTGCAATCACTGGGTCATACATTAGTGGCATGTTTCGTTTTTTTTAAAGAAACTGACAAACTGCTTTCCAGAATGACTGTACTATTTTACACTCCCACTTACAGTTTATGAGTTATTTATGTATTCTAGATGATACTTTTTTGTTGGCTATATGGTTTGTAAATATTTTCCCCCACTTTGTAGTTTGTTTTTCCATTCTTTTCACATGAGTTTTATGCTGAGCGAAGTTTATTTTGATTATTTTTAATTTATCTTTTTTTCATGGTTCATGCTTTTGATGCTAAGACTAAGAATTCTTTGCCTATCCTTAGATTCCAAAGATTTTATTCTATTTTTTCTAAAAATGTTATAGTTTCACATTTCACATTTACGTTCATATTTCATTTTGAACTTACTTTTGCATTTGGTCAGAAACTTAGGTCAATGTCCACTTTTTTGCCTATGGATGTCCATCTTTTTTTTTTTTTTCTTTGAGACGGACTCTTGTTCTGTTGCCCAGGCTGGAGTGCAGTGGGGCAATCTCGGCTCACTGCAACCTCCGCCTCCTGGGTTCAAGTGATTCTCCTGCCTCAGCCTCTCGAGTAGCTGGGACTACAGGCATGTGCCACCACGCCCAGCTAATTTTTTGTATTTTTAGTAGAGACAGGGTTTCACCATGTTAGCCAGGCTGATCTCCTGACCTCGTGATCCACCCGCCTCGGCCTCCCAAAGTGCTGGGATTACAGGCGTGAGCCACTGCACCCAGCCGGATGTCCATCTTTTCTCTAATTGCTTGTATACTTTTTTCAAAAATCATTTGGGCATATTGTAGGTGTCTATATTGGGGTGCCCTGTTCTTTTCCATTTATTTGATGAGTTTACCACTCTGTCAACACCACACAGTCTTGATTTTCAAAGTTATTTTGGTTATTTTATTTTCTTTGCCATTTTGAATAAGTTTTAGAATAATCTATCACATCCACAAAATGTCTTTGATATATCTATAGTGTTTTCAGGTATATTCTCTGTCTAACTTTTTTAGCAGTTGCTTTAGGTACTGCAGTATATATTCATTACTTATCAGTCTACAAGCATCACCATTTAACCAGTAAAGCGAAGCATAGAAACTTTACATCCCTTTATGTTTCTTTAGCCTCCCATTTGTAATATAATTATCTTAAAAGATTTACTCTGCACACAACAGTGTTATATTTTTTTTTTGCTTCAACCATCAAACAACTTAGAAAACTCAGTATAAGGAAAGCCTACTTTTATGTACCCATATTTTTGCTCACGGTGTTCTTTCTTTTTTCTTGATGTTCACAGGTTTCTTCTTTAATTGCTTACTTCCCTATTGCTTTTGAAAATTCCTTTTGTCCATTCTTTGCCATCTGTTGTGGCAAATTATCTTGATTTCCTTTCATCTGAGACTGTTTTGATGTTCCCTTTATTTCTGATATTTTCACTTAGCATAGGTTACTGGGTTGACAGTTTTCATTTCATATTTGAAAAATATTGGGCCACTTCTTTCTGTTCTCTGTGATTTCTGATAAGAAATCTATTATTATTAAAATTGTTTTCTTCTATGTAACATGTCATTTTCCTCTGGCTGCTATTAAGATTTCTTTCTTGTCTCTAGTTTTCAGAAGTTTATTTTTATTTTTAACCAGCAAATAATAATTGTGTATATCTCAGGAGTACAAGATGATGTTTTGATATATGTATATATTGTGGAATGATTCTTCGAGCTAATTAACATATTAATCACCTCACCCATGTACTCACTAATTTTTGTGCTATTTATCTCCAAAGTTAATTTCTCATGTCTAACCGGAAATTTGTATCCTTTGACCAACATCTTATTCCCCATCCCACCTTCACTCCAGCCTTTGGTACCTACTATTCTACTCTCTACTAATAAGAGTCTGACTTTTTAGATACCACGTGTGAGCTCATGAAGTATTTGTCTTTCTGTGTCTGGCTCATTTCATTTAGCATAATGTACTCCAAGTTCACCCATGTTGTCACAAATCACAGTTTCAGAAGTTAAATTATGATGTGTCTTGGGTTAATAGTCTCTGAGCTTTACTCTGCTTCTCGAATCTATAGGTATATGTCTCTTGCTAGATTGGTGGTTTTCAGCCTTGATTTTTTCAAGTCCTTTTTAGCCCCACACTTTCTCCTCTCCTTGTAGGACTCTTTGACATGAATGTTAGGTCTTTTATTATAGTCTCACAGGTCACTGGAGCTTCATTCAGTTTTCTTTCTTTCTGCTTTTTCTTTGTTGTTTTGACTGGCTATTTTCTATTATTCTACTTATTAGTTTACTGACACATCTTCCATTTCCTCCATTCTGCTGTTGAGTTTATTCACTGAGCTTTTTATTTAAGTTATTTTACGTTCAGTTCTAAAATTTCCATTTTGTTCCGGTTTCTTTCTTATATTTTTTTTACTGAGATTTTCCATTTCTTTCCTAAAGCCTTTATTTTTAAAAAATTTTTATTATGGCTACTTTTAAATCTTTTTCAGATAATTTTTACACCCCTGTCATCTTGGTGTTGACATCTATTAGTTGTGATTTTTTCAGTCTCTTTGAAATCTTCCTGGTTCTCGGTATGATGAGTAATTTTGTTTGAACTTGAACAAGTTTTACTACATGTATCTCCGTATTTTCAACCCTTCTATTTTTAACTGTCTTTCCTGACATCGGTCTGGGAGGAGAAAGTGAGGGGTGCTACCCTATCAAAGTAGCAGGTCCCCCATTCTGCATTCGTTGGCACCAGAGATGAAATTGGGACTCCTCTGTGCTTCTGGATGAAGAGTGGGAGTTCAGGCTACCTAGATGGCCTCTACAGTGTCACCTAGAGGATGATGGTGGAAGTCCTGACTCTCCAGTGAGCTGCTTCTGACACCACCTCAGCAGAGAAGGGGTGGGCATTTTATTACCATCAGGTGTGTGTGGAAGCCCAGGATCCCCACTTGGCCTTTGCTAGTGTGGGTGCGTCGCAGCCTTTTTCCTGTGGTGGTTGGCTATAGTAAAGTTTTCTGCTGTGCTTGCTAGGTTGTTTCTTTCCTGGTCTTTTAGCTAGAGACAGCAGATTATTATTTTTATTTTTTCTGTGTATGTTGCCATTTCTGGGTGGCCAGCTTATACAATTTGAGTCTGAGATATATGAAACAAAATGACACTCAGGAAACACACTTCCATGGAATTTCTTGGTCCCAAGATACCCAGCTGGATTGCTTTTTCTCTCTACTTTTATAGTCTCCTTATGTTTGTTTTATGTATAATTTCTAGAGTTTTAAGTTGTACATAAGAATCAAGAAATGTCTGTCTACTCCATTTTTCTAGGAGCATAAGTTAGTGTGCTTATAGATTTTTAGACATTCAGAATAGAAAAAAAGGGAAACATCTATTTGTGTTTTTTTAAAGACACTTTTAAAGATCTAAGCTGATTTGTGTTCTATAAGTCTGTAAAACAGGTCCTTGCATTGCCAATGAATTTAAACAGGAATAAGACTTATTAAAGACTTATTAAACACAGATGATATGGCATGAGCTACAGGCCAAAGACATTGAAATCACTGATTATCCACCTAAGAGAAATAAAGATTATGAAAATAAAGATGGTGACTGTGTTGTCTAAATTTTATTGTCTGTAATGATAATGTGCAGATGTGATCACAGAGTATAATAAAGTTTATATGAATATATGACATTGCCAAATATAGGTGTCTAAGTGAGAATAAGAAATAAGTGAAAAGAAAACTAAAATTAGTGTTAGATAACATTGTTTCAGTGTTGGACTGGTTCAAAAGAACTGTGTGATCTTGAGCAATTATTTTAATCTTTTTGAATCTCAGATTTGACATTTTGGGCTAGACTTAAAATATTTTCCAACTCTAACTTTTTTTACTTTTACCATTGGTTATGTGGAACTTAACTAGATCAGCCATTTGATATATATTTTATAATACATTCATATACATAAGAAGGTGGTGCCACATCTTGAATATTTTAGACATGGAGGCAGTCTTGGTAGTAAAATAGAACATTCTGCTTTTCAGGAAGCAGTATGATGTGGGAGAAATTAATAAACTTGGATTGTTTAGACATGAATTTGAAACTTAGATATAAGACCGTTGTTTGGTAAACTGAGGACATTTCTTAATCCTTCTACACCTTAATTTCTGCTGTAGAATGTGACTAATAGTTTATGCCTCATAGGATGTATTTTGAGGGTTTAAAATGTTAATTCTTGTAAATCCCCCCTTGAATTATGAAATTTAAAAAATAAACCAAGTTTAAAATTGTGTAACTACATTCACTACACACATACACATTTGTATAAACATGAATGGTATCTATAGAATTAATTATAAATTGCCTCATTTCCTCTTTTGTAGGAATAATAACATCTAACAAAAGGCAATTTGTTTTTCATCTTTGTATCTCCAAAAGCAATATACCCAAAGTCTGATGCATTGCTATGTTCAGCAAAATTCACTGAAGAACTGAGTAAATGAGTAAATAAACTAAAAGAGAAATTATAAAAAGGATGCTCTGAATAAAATGAAAAAAAACAAAGAGCTTAAAAAAAAAAAAGAAAAGGAAAGGCCAAAATCAAAGTTTAGCTATTTTGAAGGCCTCAGCTATCCAGGGTAACTGATATTCCTATCCAGTAAGATAGGAATGATATTGCAGTAGGCTTAATGGTGTTTATTTCTTACACAATTCCTTTGATTTAAGTCCACATACATTTCAGTGATAGTTCAGCTTGGTTAGTCTTGCAAATTAAAGTATTACTGAAGCCAGACTGTCTGAAAAGGGATGTGTTCTTGGAGAAGAATAATGGTCAGTATCCAGGGCAACTAGTGTATTCATCCAGAAAATAACTGGTGTCCCTTCAGCATGAGATACTGATACTGATGGATTGATTTAACATTTCCTAGAAACTTTCCATTTTTAGGCATCAGATAGAATTTTCAAAAGGCCAGCAGCTACCTCTCCTACCTGCCTCATTGTATAAATTCATCTACAAAGATTAAAATAACAGATAGCTAAAGAAAGCCATTCTGCTCATATATATATATGCACATTTCTTCCAGAATAACTTTGCTTACAAACTGAACAGAGGGAGAAGCATACAAATAAGCTTAAAAATATTTCCTTTGGTGACATAATTCAGCAGATAAAAGGAAAAGTAGGAGATTTAAAAGTTTCACGTTTGAATTCATAAAATTATCAAATAACTTACATTAATTTTTCTCTTCTCTGAATTTCTTAGTTTTTGTATTGTTCTTGAGAAGGTTATAATGTGTTTTTTGTAAGTTTTACACATAAGAAAACTAACATGAATTTATTTGAGCTTGAGGCAATATTTCTCTGTGTTTGACTCTCTGAGAACATTTAAAATTATAAAAAAAGATTAAAACTAATTATTATTTTAACCATTTAAATATTATTTAAACTAGTTTACAATAAAAACTCAGGTATTGTATGACTACAACTAAATAACTCAAGCATGTGCTTTTTCTGAACTTCCTAGCAACCAAGACATTACGGGAAGACTGTTAAGTTATACAGTGCTTTGATTTGATAGAAAAGAACAAAACTGTTTAGCAGAAAAGTCATTTTTTTATAGTCCTTTGATTTAAAATGTTATTATAACAAGACCTTTTATTTACATAGGAATTTTGAGAATATAAAAAAAGTAAAAATCAAGATGCTAAATTATTTCTAGCAGCACATAATAATAAATAAGTCATCAAAAGGAATATGGTTGACCATTAATATATAAAATACATTTTAATAATGTACAATTACATTGTTAAATTACTAAAAGAAGCTAACATTTAAAACTAAAGTCAGTAAGATACATGATCTTAATTATTGCATAATTATGAAATGTTAAGAAATAAAAACAGAGAAAATATAAATAATATAAGTAAAGATGTGTCTTAGAGGGAAGAAAGACTAAACAGTTATACACATATTAAAGGAGAAACTGGCCAGGCACAGTGGCTCACCCCTGTAATACCAGCAGTTTGGGAGGTCAAGGCAAGTGGATCACTTGAAGCCAAGAGTTCAAGACAAGCCTGGCCAGCGTGGTGAAATCCCATCTATACTAAAAATATAAAAAGTTAGCTGGGTGTCATGGTGCTCGCCTGTAATCCCAGCTATTTGGGTGGCTGAGGCACGAGAATTGCTTGAACCTGGAAGGCAGAAGTTGAGTGAGCTGAGATCACATTACTGCACTCCAGCCTGGGCAACAGAGACAGATGCTGTCTCAAAAAAAAAAAAAAAAAAAAAAAAAGAGAAACTGTCAATAGAAACTGTCAGTAGACTCATGCTCTCATGCTAATATTTCCATGAAGATGCCAGCAGAATCCTATGACCACTGATGTAGCTACTGCAAATTTGTACAATCTGTAGTTTATTCTGCTAACATGATAATTCTGCTCATTGAAGGCTAAAGTACCCTAGTATTTATTTGTAGGATCCAGAGCTGGGACTGAGCACAAACGGGGAAAGAAGGTCAAATCACCCCAACATGTAAAAGCTGAACCTAATCAACTGGCCAGTCCATTTGCATTTGGGCCTGCTGAATGGTTGGAAAATTAAAGGGCTTGTTAACCGAATGAAAAATAAATGCTCCAGTATCTTAGTCCATTTGTGCTTCTATAACAAAATACCAGAGATGGGGTAATTTATAAATAATAGAAATTTATTTCCCACAGTTCTGGAGGCTGAGAAGTGCAAGATCAAGGCACCAGCAGGCCTGGTGTCTGGTGAAGGCCTGTCTCTCATAGATGGTGCTTTATTGTTGCATCCTCGCATGACAGAAGGAATAAACATGGTTTCCTTGCATGGCAGCAGAGTGGAAGAGATCAAACCCACACACTTAGGCTCTTGTATAAGCATGGGCTAATGAGATCTCTTTCCTCATGGTTTTATCAGCTCCTAAAAGCCCCACCTCTTAATACTATCATACTGGCAATTAAGTTTCAACACATAAATTTTGGAAGACATCCGGACCATAGCACCCATTATAACCCCGCTTTGGGCATAAATAAGAGCACATTTGTCTTAATTTGTCAATGACATATCAGAAGAGGTAGAAGAGTCTCTTACCACAGAATGTACATTAGCATCCCTTAGGGGGTTTTTATGTAATAGTGATGCCTAACCCCAATCCGAGAACAATTAAATCAGAATTCCTGTATGAGGCATGGGTCTCATTTTTCAAAGCTCCCCATTGATTTTGCATAGTGAAAATTGAGAATAATTATTGTAGTCTACTATAGGCATAACAGAGAATTTACCCAAGGTACAATCAAATACGTGGTAAATGAGAATTTTTTTTTAATTATGGTTTTGGCAGACCTAAACCAGGTATAGATATATGTGTGCCATGACCATATTCTCTCACCTGATTCAGAATATCTGAGAGAATTCGCATGAGAATCTTCATAATTTTGGCCTTCCACAGTGCCTTGCATTTTCCCCAAGACATGGGACTGATATTACTGACATTAGGGGATACACAGAAACAACATCAATTTAAAGTTAATGATGTAGTATGAAAAATCATTCTTTACTTAATGCTCTTTCAATCCTCTGATTGACCCAGAAAGAAAATTTAAGTTTACTGATAATATGTATTTAATATCCCTGTGATACTTAATAAAAGAGAGAGAAAAACACAGAGAGAAGGGGGGAGGGAAAAAGAGAACAGGAGAGAGGGAGGGAGAGAAAGATAATTCAGGCTAACATTTGGTTGGCAATACTATTTAGCTATAATTTGATAGTTTCAGTTTCATTGTAGAATTTTTTGGAGTTGCAGTCTATTTCTTCTGATACTAGATTTCCATTTATGGTAATGAGTCAATTTAAAGAACAATTCAAAGCAAATGATAGTAGAAATTGTATTTAGATAAGGACAAAAAATGTGAAGACATTTATCTCAGTTCAGATTAGATTCGTAAAAGCATAAACAAACAAAATCAAAGCCTGAGGCAAGAGCTTATGTTGTGCTTCTCTATTAGGTATGCAATCCCAGGAAGCAATACTGTGTGCAAGCAAAATGTGCTGAGAAGGACAAAAAGCCTATGTGAAGAGGTGTGCTACAGAGTTGGAAAGGAAATAGTTAAATGAGAACCTTGATCATCATCACCATCATACTATTTAAGGCTTATTTTGCTTTTTTAATTTAGTTGAACAGAAATAGTAAATCAAAGGTGAAAACTTTTAATAATGTTACCTTCATTAAAGTGTCTAAAGTCATTTTGACAGTTATGCAAAAGAACCTTTCAATTCTGACTTCAGGTCCTCCCACTCTGTCTTCTTATATCAAACTTAAATAGAGAAAGTAAATAAAAGCAATGATGCAAGGTTCATGTCTGTAACTCACGCTCCTGGAGGCCTCACCCTGCTGATATACTGCCGTAATAAATTACGCAACTAGTGCAGTTCTTTGATTTATTGCTGCAATAGATCATAAGCATGATGACTGACATAAACATGTGTACCATAGACAGCTGGGCTTCACAATATTTTATTTCTCTCTCCTCATTTTCAAGTGCTTAGTTTGGAAAGTAAGAAAGAAAACAAATTGACACATCCAGGAGGATATTTCTGGAGCAGCCCTCCCCATAGACTGTTGAAGTAATAGCTTTTCAGTTGAGAAGTCCCAGTGCTCTTCTCTGCTTCTAGTTCCTCCCAAAGGACTGTTTAAAAAAGTTAAAAAGCCATTAACTCATATGAATTAGGTTTTGATAATTCAGTCTGTAGTTTTTCTTTTTCATTTTTTTTGACTGTATAAATACATAATGACAGACTTCATCTGCATTTCCTCATTCTTTCTCTGAGCTATTATGAGCTATCATGGAAATTGGAATTACAGACATTTAAATTCAAAGTAATTATTTAATAGGCTGTTACACCCCTACTTTCAAAAGGAAAACAGTTGTTCTGTCATGAGTCCAATCATTTTTTCAAACAAGATTTATACTGAGGTGTAAATGATCGCTTTTTATTTCATGGTTAAAATGATGCTTCATCATGTCTCCTGAGAGCATTTCTGCAATTGGCAACACAGGGCCTTTTAATGATTTGTGTGGTCATCTGTTCTCCTAGTTCTTTGTATCTACCTGGGGAGCTGTGTGGAATGCATGACAGTATTTGATCATAAGAATTCTTTTGACCCTCCCCAATATTTAATATTTCCAGACCTTGCATCTATTTTCTTACGAACTGTGACAGGTCTAAGATATTACTCAATTTGCTGAGTTATATATTCTATATTTATTAATATTGCAGAAACACAAGACACTTGGTCAACAAATATAGTTCTTTATTGATACCACCAGATCAGCAGCCACAGCAACAACGAGACCATTAGTTTCCCACATCTAGACCACCAGCAATGCCACGAGAGCTGACGGAATCTTTCCAAGTGGGTGGTGGCTTAGTTCACATGGACAGAAATAGAGAACAATGGATTTTCTCCATTTGCATATATAGGATACGGTCAGCCATCCTATTTCCTTCTTCCAAAAGGAGAGAAGGAAAGCAGAAATGAAAACTTTATTCTTCTGAAAATGGTTTTTACCCTAACCTTTTTATTTTATTTTATTATTATTTTTTGAGACGGAGTCTCACTCTGTAGCCCAGGCTGGAGTGCAGTGGTGCAATCTCGGTTCACTGCAATGCCCGCCTCCCGGGTTTAAGCGATTCTCCTGCCTCAGCCTCCCAAGTAGCTGGGACTACAGGTATGTGCTATCATGCCTGGCTAATTTTTGTATTTTTAGTAGAGACGGGGTTATGCCCTGTTGGTCAGGCTGGTCTCAAACTCCTGACCCCAGGTGATCTGCCCACCTCGGCGTCCCAAAGTCCTGAGATTACAGGCCTGAGCCACCGCACCGGCCTACCCTAACCTTTTAAAATGTAAAGATGTCTCTCCAAGGGCAAGATAAAGCCCAGGTGTCTCCAGCTTTCAGAGTGTGGAGATGTGTCCAAATTGAGGATTCATCCCTTTTGACATTTGAGATAGTGGTCACGTCTTCTGGTACTTTGGCCTTAAGTTAGGGACCTAATCCAGCTATCATTTGGTCCTGATGGGGAGATAAGTTGTATTATCCTTTCAGATGAGATAAATTAGCTAGAAAATAGCTACTGATCTAATTTTTATGACATGATAATATGTGAGGAGTACAATATTTCTGGAGAAAGTGAAAGCAAATGTTCTCTATCTTTCTTCAATATGTATTCCTGTGTCTCATGAGGCTAGGGCTTTGGCAGGAGCACTGAGAAATCCAAGGAAATTTTGTTTTCCCAAAGTGTCATATTATGCAATTTTCTTACTTAGTTTAAGGAGTTTAAGATTTCTCCCCTTCTCCTTTGCTCCCTCTCCTCTTTTTTTCTTTCTTTGTCTTCTTGTTCGCCTGTTCCGTCTCCTCGTTCCCCTTGTCTCCCTTGCTGAGAGAAGGGAGATAGACTTCCTCCTTCTGTTTACTTCTATATTTTGCTGAGAGAAGGGAAATTTACCTCTTTTCTCTCTGAAAAATATGAGTAAACAAAACGACAAAAATCCTTGCCCTTAGGGTATATTATATTTTAGTGAGAGAACAGACATTAAACAAGATAATTAAGTAAATAAATGGTAGGTAGTAATAAGTACTTAGAAAAAATCCTCTCAGGGAGAAAGGGATTGATTTGTTTATTTATTTTATTTTATTTTTTTATTATATTTTAAGTTCTAGGGTACATGTGCACTACGTGCAGGTTTGTTACACATGTATACATGTGCCATGTTGGTGTGCTGCACCCATTAACTCATTTTTGAAAGTGGTTGGGAAAGTCTTCAGTGAGAGGATGACTGAGGTTTGAAGAAAGTGAGGGAGTTAGGCGGCCAGTTGGGTATTTTGGGGAATGGCGTTCTAGGCAGAGTGCACTGCAAATGCAAAGGCCTTGAGCAGGGATCATAACTGCTGAATAGAAGGAGGCCAGGGTGGCTGGAGGGGAAGTAAAAGGAGAGCAGTAAAAGAATTTCTTTTCTTATTCAATACTCATTTCCTTTGTCATTCTCACATTCTACCTTGTGTGGTATTACCTTAATGGAAAATCACCAATATATTAACTTCATTAAAAGGGGTTAAAGTCATCCGCCCCCACCTAAAAAGTTGTGTCATTGTAGATGAGAATGAAAGTGAAACAAAACTGTAAGGGTTTTACCTTTGATAGACCAGGCTGCCTTGGAAAAAAGAAAAGTCAAAATCACGTAATTAGGATCTGTCAAATTGTGCTTTTCTCTATAAAATTGGGTTGTTTAAACTTGTCCAGTTTTTTATTGATCAAAATTACTATGCTGATTGGTAATTTTCAAAGAACAAATCAGAAGTTAGAAATATGCATCATGAACATTTAAGCTGATGTGACTTTATATTTTTATTATAAAGTTTAATCATTCTTTTATATTGATGGAATTTTTAATGATTAAACTATTAAACATCATTTATTTTGAATGAGATTAGAGAGGAAGGTTAAAAACTCATCTTTAATAGTTAAATCAGATTTGCTTTTATATTAAGATTTTTTTAAGCAATATAATTATATTCAACTGTATCCTTATTTTTCCTGCCACTATATATGACTAAAATTTGAAGGCAAAAAACTGATTTTTAATCAAAATTTTAAAAATAAGGAATTCAGTAAATCAAGCAAATATGGTTTTAGCAAATTCTAAAATCTGTAGTGCAACCAGGTTTGGTGGCTCATGTCTGTATCTCAGCACTTTGGGAGGCTGGGGGTGGGGAAAATCCCTTGAGCCCAGGAGTTTGATACTAGCCTGGGTAAAATAGTGAGACTCTGTTTCTGCAAAATGGCAAAAAAAATTAGCCAGCATGGTGGCACTTATCTATAAGCCCAGCTACTCAGGAGGCTGAGGTGGGAGGATCGTTTGAGCCCAGGAGTTTGAGGCTGCAGTGAGCCATAATTGCACCACTGCACTCCTGCTTGGGTGACAGTGAAACTTTGTCTCAAAAAAAAAAAAAAAAAAATTCAGTAGTGGGTAAAGTTCAAGCGATTCTCCTGCCTCAGCCTCCCGAGTAGCTGGGACTACAGGTGCACACCACCAGGCCCAGCTAATTTTTGTATTTTTAGTAGAAACGGGGTTTCACCATGTTGGCCAGGATGGTCCGGATCTCTTGACCTTGTGATTTGCCTGCCTCAGCCTCCCAAAATGCTAGGATTACAGGCATGAGCCACCGCGCCTGGCCAAGGTATCCTATTTCTTGCAGTGTTGTTCTTGGCTTAACTTTCAAAGTTGATCTCCCAGTAAACCTCTCTATCATCTAGTGGCAAATCTTTATTGGTAACAGAGTGAATGCGATGGAACATGGACTGAATTTGTGTGGTAATGTTTTTATTTGTATGCAACATCTTTTGTCCACTCACTACTAACTGCACTGGGATATAATTCAAAACACGAAACTCTTACATTGAAAAAAAAGGAATAAGTTTAATTAAAAGAAACAAAATGCTCTAAATTTAAAAACTCAGGAGAACATCTAGACTAGAAAAAGCAAGCAAACATTAATGGAAGCCTGTAAAAAAGGAGAGAGACTTCAATGTGTTTACTTTTGGAAGTATAGAATGAGGTGAGTATAAAATATCAACCATCAGAATGAAGCTCAGGCCAAAAGTGGACTGGGATAAAAACTAGTTAGTCCCCCCAGGTGTAGACTACTTTTATGGTAATGATATTATAATGAAAAAAGCCAGAAACAATTGAACTACACAATAATTGATAATGGTGTGATAAGTGTTGGGAGAATTTGGGGGCAGAAAGTGGGAAGGGTTTGTATAGTGAATAACAGATGATCTTTGAAGCTGATCTTAGATTATATATGGTGAATAAAAGTGTTCTGGATATCTGACCTCAAAAATAATTGGATTCCGATGGCCTTGTATCTTCCGGTTGCATGGTTAATTTTGGCGAATCCATACACAACCAAGTCTGAGTAACTGCGTTCTGAAATAAAACACTTCCTTTTTCTGATAACATTTTTGAGTTGGCTTGCTTTACCAACAATTGTTCTCCTTTTGTTCTTTCTCTGACTTAGGTCTTACAAAGCAAGTAAAAGCTTTTCCAAAGGAAGTAGGAAAGAAAGGTTTGAGAGTCAACACATTTGACAGTATGCAAAAATCACAGAGAAATTGTTTTGTGGAGCAACGTCTAGAGTTAGAAAATTGTGCCCCAAGCTTCTGAGATATAGCTAGTATCACGAATGCTTGAATGACCACAAACATGGGTAGTGGCTTTTAAATTATTTATTATAATATGATGGAAGCATTTCCATGGATCGTCTTCAGCACCTGAAGTGTGGAGCTTATCAAAACTTTACATGTCCTGTTGGTTTAGCATGTGGACTGCATTTCAAAAGATCAAGAGTACCAAGATCAAGCATTGTTCATTTTTGTGATACTGTTTTTAACGACTGCTTCCTGCTTGGCTGAACTCGTTCTTTGATACTTTTTTTTTGTTTTTTGTTTTTTGTTTTTTTGAGACAGAGTCTCGCTCTGTCTCCAGGCTAGAGTGCAGTGTCGTGATCTCGGCTCATTGCAACCTCCACCTCCCGGGTTCAAGCACTCCTGCCTCAGCCTCCCAAGTAGCTGGGACTACAGGTACACACCACCATGCACAGCTAATTTTTGTATTTTTGGTAGAGATGGGGTTTCACTATGTTGGCCAGGATGGTCTTGATCTCCTGACCTCATGATCCTCCCGCTTCAGCCTCCCAAAGTGCTGGGATTACAGGCATGAACCACAGCGCCCGGCCTGATTCTTTTTAGAATTTTTCCTGAGCTAAAACCCTATTCCTTAGCTGCTTTTCTTCCATTCTTATTAAAATTCACAGAGAATATTGAAAGTAACCAATTATGAAATATCTAGAACTAAAAGTAAGATGATTTTGAACATAAGCCATGGCATGGTTAACAAAAATGCCATTAACTCTATTGGAAAACATACCTTACATGAATAATAATACACCATGATATGAGCACACATTAATTAATTTAGTTAATTATGTCTATATGGATTACTCATGTCTGCAAAATTAGGAGGACATTCTTAGACCTCATTTCTGCCAATAGGGAGAGTTAGCATTTAGTTTAAATAATATAGCTGTTGGAACTAGATGGGCACTTAGAGATTATGCAGATAACTTTTCCCTTTTCATAGACTTGTAATTTGATCATAGTTGTAGAGCTAGTTCCTCCCTCACCCCTAACCCCCTCTGCACATACTCAACTCCTCATATCTATACACTTAGTTCAGGACTCTTTTGAGTTCATCACAGGATCACACTAATGTTTGGTTATAAAGCATCCCCAGGGCGAAATGTATATGATTTGTCCATCCATAGCTAGGTATCAGGGCTAAGGCTAAAAGCTGAAGATTAAGTTGGAGAGTGTAACAATATAATAATTTACTATAAGTATTTAGAGAAGCTTCTATTTTATTTCTGTGCAAGGGCAAGCTACCACCAAATTATTTGCTATGAATGCTGAATGTTTCTTTTTTATCACATATTACACTTAATGCCTAAAAATGAATTCATTGAGAAATATTACTTAATTACTTTTTTCAGTATGATTTAATATTGGCTTTAACATTTGAGTGATACTGAAGTCACTGGTTAGTTATCCAAATTCAGTTAAAGGGAGAAGGTTTTATTATCTGACATGACTAAAGGAATGCCAGGAAGTGATTTATATACTGCTTAGTTCAGAACATGTCCTTGAACAATTATAGCTGCTTATTTTTTGTCATCTTCCTGGCAGCTGCCAAATTGTAATGCTTAATGATTCAACTTAAATTAACTAAAATGAATCTTTGTGGAAAACTATAATACCTGTCTAGTACAAGAGAGCTGATTATATTGCCTTCATTTACACAGAATGTATTCATAATTCACTGACACTCTCCAGTCACTAAGTTATGGATATTTTTTTCCCTGAGTAAATGGAGAACTAGAACTTTGTGCAGATGTTCATGCCATTTATGGCACATTGTGCAGAATGGTCAAAGTGCTGTTGCTACCTCATGGAAATACTCAACTGAAGTTTAAATCACACACCAAAATAAAAGAACAATTTGAAGATATATACTATATATAATGTTGTTTCTTCAAACATTTATCTTTACTATAATTTTTAATAAATAGTTTTAAATGCATGGGAAATGATACTAAAATTTTAAAATAAATGATGTGGGCAATGTTAAATTACAGCAGAGCACAACATTTCATGGAATGCTTGAATGTTCTTGATTTTTCCAATTTTTAATTAAATCAATTACAAGAAAGTAAATGCAAACTGTCAGAGTTTGAAATGTAGATAAATGCATATAACATGTAGAGAAAGTAAAACATTACATTTTAAATTAATTTCAAAAATGGAAACATTCCCGTTATCCTCAAATCTTTCTTTTTTTCTATTGTAAAAGATCTTATTTATAGGCCATAAGAAGCATTAGTAGTACAGCTATTTAAAATGTACAGCTTAATTAATTATTTTTACTCTAATCTGTCCTTGAGTGAAATAGTTCAAAGTGTGAGAATTGTTGGGCCAACATCCTCTGGGTTGTAATGGCTCTTGAAAAATCACAGGAGTGGAACTAGTGAACTGAATGACTACTTCAATAGCAGAAACCAGGTACTAAGAGGGCCTTACAAAAACACACTGACTTGGAAATAGTTGATTTCATGGTTTCATGTAGATTCTGTCAATTTTGTTTTCTTAAAGATAACTTTTTTCATCATAGGAGAACTTTCCTCTCATTCTCTACCTTTGTTTTCCATAGAATGACCGTCATCAAATCCCAAATAGTGAACTTGGAACAGAATAAAAACTCAGTGCATTCTATCATTTTTACTTAAATATTTAAGCAAATATCACTCAAAGACAATTTCCTTCCATTTACAAATTTGGGGTGATTAGTTATTCTTGTTTTTGAAGAAATTTGAAAATCTTTAAATCATTTGATTTCTAAAATACTCCATAGTCTGTTGGGAGTCATAAACACTGATAAGTAATTCTTTTAGTGATAGTGAAGACACTAAATCTGATCCTTTATTTTTGATCCCTCATTTTTACCCTAAATTTTCTTAATGTACTACTTTGTGGATTTTATTAATATTTTAATTGACAGCTAATAATGGTACATATTTATGGTATACAATGTAATATTTTGAAAAATGTATACAGTATGTAATGATGAAATTATGTTAACCATCACCATTTGCATTTTCTTCGCGTTGGGAACATTGAAAATTCACTCTTTTAACTATTTGGAAATATTCAATAAATTGTTGTTAATTATAGTCACCCTACAGTGCTATAGAACACTAGAACTTATTTCTCTCTTATCTAGTTGTAATTTTGTATTTGTTAACCAACATCTCCCTTTTCTACCTCCTACTTCTGCCACCCTCTAGTAACCACCGTTCTATTCTCTACTGTGGGATCAATGTTTTTAGCTTCTACATATGAATGAAAACATGTGATGTTTATCTTTCTGTGCCTGGGTTATTTCACTTAAAATAATGTCCTCCAAACTCTTCCATGTGCCATGAATGATAGTATTTTATTTTATTTTATTTTATTTTATTTTATTTTATTTATGGCTGAATAGTGTCTCATTGTGTATACGTACCACATTATCTTTGTCTATTGCCCTGCTGATGAACAGTTAGGTTGATTCTGTGTTTCGGCTATGGTGAATAGTGCTGTAATAACACATGGGCGTGTAGATATCTTTTTGACATACTAATTTTCTTTCCCATGGATATAAACTCATTTGCAGGATTGCTGGTTCATATAGTAACTCTATTTTTTATTTTTTGAGACATCTCAATATTGTTTTTCATAATGGCTGTTTTATGTTCCCATCAACAGTATATGAGTCCCCCTTTCCACACATTTGTTATTTTTTGTCTTTTTGATAATAGCCTTTCTAACTGGGGTGAGATGATATCTCATTTTGGTTTTGATTTGTATTTCCCTCATTATTAGTGATGTTGACCATTTTTTCAGATACCTGTTGGCCATTTATTTGCATGTTGTCTTTTGAGAGATGTCTATTCAGCTTATTTGCCCACTTTTTTTAATTGAATGATTTTTTTTTTCTGTTGAGCTTTTTAGGTTCCTTGTGTATTGTGGATATTAATCACTTACCAGATAAATAGTTTACAAATATTTTCTTCTACTCTGTAGATTGTCTCTTCACTCTGTTAATTGTACTCTTTGCTGTGCAGAAGCTTTTTAGATTCATATAATCCCATTTGTCTATTTTTGCTTATGTTGTCTCTGTTTTTGAGGTCTTATTCATAAAATATTTTTCAAGACCTATAATATCTTAAAGCATTTCCTTTATGTTTTCTTTTAGTAGTTTCATAGTTTCAAGTTTTATATTTAAGTCTTTAATCCATTTTGAATTTTTTTATATGATGAGATACAAGGTTCTAGTTTCATTCATCCGCATATGGATATCTAGTTTTCCCAACACACTTATTGAGGGGACTATCCCCAATCAATATTCTTGAAGTCTTTGTCAAAAATGAGTTGGCTGTAAATACATAACTTTATTTTTAAGTTATCTATTGTTGCATTGGTCTAATTGTCGATTTTTATGCCAGCAGCATGCTGTTTTGGATTTTTACAAGTATATTTTGAAGTTAGGTTTTGTGATGTCTTTATCTTTGTTGTTTTGCTTTTCTCAGGATTGCTTTGATTATTTGGGAAATTTTGTGATTTCATATAAGTTTTAGGGTTCTTTCTCTTTCTGTAAAAAATGTCATTGGTATTTTGATAGGGATTGCATTGAATTTGTAGATCACTTTTGGTAGTGTGGTCATTTTCACAGTATTAATTCGTCTAAACCATAGACATGGGATGACTTTCCACCTTGGTGTCCTCTTCAATTTCTTTTATCAGTGTTTTATAGTTTTCCTTGTTAAAATATTTCACTTCTTTGGTTAAATTTATTGTTAGGCATTGTATTTCCCTAAAACTATTGTAAATGGAATTGCTTTCGTGATTTCTTTTTCAGTTAGCTTGTTGTTGGTGTATAGAAATGTTACCATTTTTTGTATTTTAATCATTTTATTCTTCAAGATTACTGAATTATTTATCAGTTATAAGAGTTTTTTGGTGGAGCTTTTAGGGTTTCCTATATGGAAGATCATGTTGTCTATGCACAGGGACACTCTGACATTCTCCTTTCCAATTTCGATGCCTTTTATTTCTTTCTGTTACCTAATTGCTCAGACTGAGACATCCAGTATTTTGTTGAGTGACAGTGATGAGAGTGGGAATGCATTCTTATCTTGTTCCAGTTCTTAAAGAAAAAGCTTTCAGCTTTACTTCATTAAGTATGATGTTAGCTCTATGCTTGTCATATATGGCCTTTATGCATTACTTATTTACTTAATTTGTTGAGAGCTTTTATAATGAAGGGATTTTGAATTTTCTCACATGCTTTTTCTATGTCTATTAAGATGATTATAAGGTTTCTGTTTCTTATTCTGTAATGTAATGTATCACATTTATTGATTTGCATATGTTGAACCATCCTTGAATCTCTATAATAAACTCAACTTGATCGTGGTGAATGATCTTTTCAGTGTGCTGCTAGATCCAGTTTGCTAGTATTTTGTTGAGAATTTTTATATCGATATTCATCATGGATATGGGTCTATACTTTCTTTTTTGTGGCGTCCTTATTTGGTTTTGGTATCAAGGTATGCTGAGATTATAAAATGAGATTTGAGGAATTCCTTCTTTTTTAATTTTCTGGAAGAGTTTTAAAAAATTATATTTGTTCTTCAAATGTTTGGTAGAATTCAACTGTGAAACCATCCAGTCCTGGGCCTTTCTCTGATGGGGGACCATTTATGAATGATACAATCTTGTTTTTCCTAAATGCTATGTTTACATTTTCTTTTCTTCTTGGTTCAATGTTGGTAGGTTTTATGTGTTTATAAATTTATCTCTTTATGTTAGGTTTTCCAATTTGTCAGCATGTAGTTGTCCATAATAGATTCTACTAATCTTTTGTATTTCTGTGGTAACAGTTGTAATGTCTCCTTTTTGATTATGATTTTTTGGGGTCTTTTCTTTTTTTTCCCCTGGTTACCCTAGATAATGGTTTGTCAATTTTGTTTACCTTTTTGTAAAATGACTTTTCATTTTATGATTTATTGATTTTATTTTTTATTTTCAATTTCATTTATTTCTGCTCCAATCTATAGTATTTCTATCCTTTTACTAAAGTTGAGTTTTGTTTACTCTTGCTTTTAAATTCCTTAGGATGCATTATTAGGCTGTTAATTTGAAATCTTTCTACTTGATGATGAAGACATTTATTTTTATAGCCTTGCCTATTAACATTGCCTTTGCTGTATCCCATAGGCGTTGACATGTTCTGTTTCTGTTTTCATTTGTTTGAAGAAGTTTTTAAATGTCCTTCTTAATTTTTTTATTGACCCAATGGTCATTCAGAAGAATGTTGTTTAATTTCAGTGTGCTTTCAAGAGTTTCTCTTTTACTTGATTTCTAGTCTTGTCCCATTGTTAAAAAATATACTTGGTATGACTTCCATTTTTAAAAAATTTGATGAAATTTGTTTTGTGGCCTAAAATATGGTCTATCCTGGAGAATGTTCCATGTGCTCATGAAAAGAATGTTTATTCTGTAGCTGTTGCATAAAATGTTCTATAAATGTCTGTTAGGTCCATTTGGTTTAAAGTGTTATTTAAATCCAATGTTTTCTTATTGAATGTCTATCTAGATCCTCTGTTCAATACTGAAAGTGGAGTGTTGAAGTTTCTATTATTGGAGCCTATCTTCCTTTCTTCAGATTTAATAGCATTTGGTTTATGTTGTGTGCTCCAATGTTGGGTGTATATATAATTATTTACAATTATTACATCCTCTTTGCCATTACATAATGACCTTCGTCTCTTTTCACACTTTTTGACTGAAAGTTACTTTTGTTTGATGCAGATATAGTTACTTATGCTCACTTTTGGGTTTTGTTTGCATGGAATATCTTCTTTCTCCCTTCACTTTCAGTCTATTTTTGTCTTTATAAGTCAAAGAAATTCCTTTTAAGTAGCATATTGCTGGGTCTTGTTTTATTATTCTTTCAGCCAGTCTATATGTTTTAATTGACGAATTTAATTATTTTCATTCAAGGTTATTATTAATAGGATATACTCCTGTTGTTTTTTAAATTGTTTTATTGTTTTGTGTAGTTTGTTCCTCTATCCGTCTCTTATTGTTTATCACTGTGGTTTTTTTTTGTTGTTGTTGTTGTGATAAGGTTTGATTTCTTTCTCTTTCTCTTTTGTACATCTTGTGCATCTGCTTTACCACTTTATACTTTTGAGTGTTTTCATGTAGATTATCCTTTTGCTTCTAGATGTAGGACTCGCTTGAGCATTTCTTGTAAGGTTGGTCTGGTGATAATGAATTCCCTCATTTTCACTTGTCTGGGAAATATTTGATTTCTCCTTAATTACTAAAGGTTAGCTTTTCTTGGCATAACTTTTTGGCTGGCATTTTTTTATCTTTCATTTCTTTGAACACATCTTTACATTATTTCCTGGACTGTAAGGTTTTAGCTGAGAAGTCTGCTGTTAATGTAATGGGGATACCCTTATATATGACTTTACACTGTCGTCTTGCAGTTTGTAGCATTCTGTCTTTGACTTTTGACAATTTAACTAGAATGTGCTTCAGAAAGGACCTTTTTTGAGTTGAATATATTTTGAGATCTGCAAGCTTCCTGAATCTGACTGTTTATATCTCTACCAAGATTTGGACAATTTTCAACTATTATTTAATTAAATAGGTTTTCTACAGATTTTCTCATCTCTTTTCCTTCATAATTATCACAATGAAAATATTTATTCATTTAATGGTGTCTCATAGTTGTGTAGACTTCCTTTATTGTTTTTCATTATTTCTTCTTTCTCTGACAGAATAATTATAAGTAATCTATCTTCAGATTAAGAAGTTCTTTCTTCTGCTTGATCTAGTCTGATGTTGAAACTCTCAATTTTTTTTTTATTTTATTCATGGAATTAGTCAGTTTCAGGGTTTATGTTTGGTTCTTTTTATGATATTTACCTTTTTATTAAAATTCTAATCCATTTGGTATTTTTCCCCTCTGATTTTGTTGAATTGTTTACCTGTATTTTTTTTTGTTTTTTGGACCATGCTGCATTATCTTAAGATTATTATTTTGAATTTCTCTTCTGGCAATTTATAGATTTTCTTTTCCTTTGGGTCAGTTTCTGGAGAGTTATTTTGCTCCTTTGGTAGTGTCATATTTTCTTCCTTTTTTTGTTTCTTGTGTCCCTGCTTTGTTGTCTGTGCTTCTGGTGGAACAATCACCTCTTCAAATCATTATGATGTGGCTGTTATAGAGAAAGACGTTTATCCACAGATGGGTCTTAGTGTGCTGGTTAGGAAGGGTGTGATGACTCAGGTTCTGAGTAAAAGCAGTGATACAGTCTCTGTGAAACTTCTTAAGCAGCAATCAACATCAGTAATAACTATGAGTGTCTCAATAATTTTGACTATAGAAGTTTGTGGTAGCAGCAGAGGTAGCATAGGTTGTTAAGATCTTTGGCGGCAAAGGCTTTTGATGGGGATTTAGCCAAGGAGATCCCTCTTTGTTTTGGGTCTGACATAGGCCACAAGCAACTGTGGTGGCACAGGTTTCTAGTTGTTTGGAGTAGCTATGGAGCCTGGGTCATAGGCTCAAGGTCTTGTGAACCTACTGTGGCACCTGGGTCATGAGGTGCAACTTCACTCTTTGTACTAGAATTAGATGTTGATTGCCCACACAACCAGGATCTATGACTCTGAGACAATCCCTAGCAGCTTGGGCTCAGTGAATCAGGATGTAGCTGTGATTCTGCCCCTGTGGGCACAACACTGGCCAAACTCTGAGGAAGAAAGGATTCTCTGGAGGTTTGGGCCTGAGGAGCAAAGTATGGCTGAATTTGTGAATCAGAGCCAATAGGTCTCAGTGGTAACTTGGCTCCCAAGGAATAAGGCAGCATGTAGTGGTGACTCTAGACCCTGGGATTATAGGACTTGTCAGTATCCCAGACTCTGAGACCAAGTGCAGTAGCAGTAAGGAGTCCAGAATGGCAGAACACAGCTGTTGCTTGGACCCTGGGGGCAGGGGACAGCTTAATAATAATTATACTTTCCAGAGAGAGGGTATCTCAGCAACTTGGGCTCAAGGAGGCTAGTCAAGTTTTAGGGAAATGGAGTGTTAGAGTTGTTTGGCTTATAGGGCAGGGTGTCTCAGCCTAGCCATTTTTGTTTCCATGGAATGTGGGGTACTATAGCAACTCAGTCTTGGGATGTGCAGCTGCTCAGTTCAGCCAAGCCACCAATTCCCCAGGTTGCAATGTGTCACTTCAGCTCAGGATCGGGGGTGAGGGTGTGATTGTTCTAGGTAGCCCAGAAACTGTTTCCCTGGGATGTAGTGCATCAGTTCAGCTTAAGTATTGTCGTGCATGATCACTGTGGGTGATCATTTCACAGGAGTCAGGCTGCTGCTTTAACTTAGGCACTGTTGAGGTTCTGGCTGACCAAGGTACAGTATGTTTTCCCAGGAGGCGTGATACTGCTTCAGCTCAGGCACAGGTATGTGTTACTTCTCTGAGAGGCCAAGGGACTGTTTCCCTGAGAAGCTAGGCATTGCTTCAGCTTTAGCGTAGTGGACAGAGTACAGCCAAAACTGGGAGGGGTATATGGAGTGGCTCCACAAAAGCATCATTTCCCTGGGAGGCAGTGCACAGCTTCAGCTTGAATACCTTGGGGCAAATCTCAGCAGCAACTGGGATGGGTTTTTGGAGTGTCTCTACCAGGGCACTCTTCCCTCCGGAGGCAGTGCTAACATCAGCTGAGGCCCCTAGGGACAAGTGCAGCAGTGGCTAGAAGGTATAGATAAAGCAGCTCTGTCCGGGTACTGTTTTTTCAGGAGGAGGTGAACAACTTTAGCTCCAGCCCCTAGTTGCTGGGCTCAGCAGTGACTCTTGGGTGTACATGGGATGGTTCTGCTAAGGCACTGTTTTCATGAGAGGCAGTAAGAGCTTCAGCTCAGGCTTCTAGCGGTAGGGCTCATCTGCAACTGGGAAGGGTAGGGTGGAGCAGCTCTACCCCTGCTTGACCCCCTGGTGAAGGGGTTAGCGGCTACTTGTGGCATGGCTTGGGGATGTCGGGCCACTGGGCAGGGGTGGTTTGGCAGCAGCTTAGTCTCAGTGATGAAAGAGTGTCATGGCCACTCACCTCTGGAGCCACATACACTCCATCAGTAGTTGCAGTTCCAAAATGGCATAGCAGAGAAGCCATGCAGGGTACAGGGAGTGGGACACAGTGTTGCTCCTTCTCCGGGGGAAGCATAGCTGCGTGGACTCCAGGCAGCTCCTTCAGCTGGGCTTGGTGCTGGTGAGGAATGTGGGGGTCCCCAGTGGTGAGGACTGTAAGTGTCCAAGGTGTTAATGGGAGCTACTGGGGTCCTTTTATTTACCTTTTTCCCCACTGGGAGAAGTTCCTCCTGACTCCCAGCTTATCCCAGGGGAGGAATGAAGTGGTGAGGGCCAGGTGTTTCTTTTAGTTTTCTATGTGGCTATCCTGAGCTTTTCTGCACACTAGGGTTTCTGTTACTCCTTCGATGTACTCTGGTGCTCTCCTTTATTTACTTTCATGAAAATGCAGTTGTTTATTTGTTGTTTTGGCTGTTTTTGTTGGGAAATGAGCACTAGGGATTTCTTATCAAACATCTTGCTAATGTTGGAATCTCTTGCCACTTATTTTAAACTGTGCAGAATTTCAGGTGAAAATATAATTTCTTTGTAAGTAAATATCCTTATTTAATTAAAACAAAAAATGTAAATAAGTAAAACTTCCCATATAGTGAGGAATCTGGTAAATTGGCACCATTTCAATTTTTGTTGAGAATATTAATATAGAAAATTAAACATGTTTTCTAAGTGTAAAAATTGAAGAATCTTAAATCCTAATTTTCAAGCATTTTATTATTCCATGGGTTAAAATATGCTGTGGCCAATAATATAATCTTCAAAAAATTATAATTCAGAAAAAATGATACATAAAACAATTTTTATGAGATATATTCATCATATCCTTTAAATGTTCATGTAAAAGTTCAGCAATGTGTGTATATATACAGATATATATGTCATAAAGTAAAATATATATTATATATCAGTACATCATAAACAATTAGAGGAATATGGAGTATGTTTGCCATATTCTTCAGGCTACTTTTTTTCCACTTAGAATCTGCAGTGAAAAAAATCTATTTTTCTCAATGTTCTTCCATTTTTCCTCTGAAAATTGAAATAAAAAAATCCTAAAGTAATACTATCTTTTTATATTGCAGCTAAATCATACCAGTGTTTCTTGAAACACACACTTTAAAAAAATGTACAAGTAGATTTTTCAGGATAGCAAGGTTTCTGAAACAACATGAGTGGCTTTAAGTTATGCTGAAATGCTAAAACTTAGTATATCTTAAACTCCTGACCAGATTTAATTTGAAATACTTTTATAACAAAGAGAGCTTCTCAGAGTCTATTTGGTGCCTCGCTTTCTTCTGATTTTTAATTAAACTGTATACATCACAAGAAGTCCTGTAATTCTGCATATATTTGTTTCTCTATTTAAAAATTTTACTTTTTAATTGAGGAAAGCCATTGATGACTGGAATAAGAGGGTTTCAATTTTTATGCTGTCAAGGTTAATCATTTTGGAAGTCAGGAGGATATCTTAGTATTGAATGCCAAATAGCTTTCAATGAAATTTATCTCCTAGCATAAAATTTTTTATTGATTATATGAGTATTCATATTTTAGTGTTTGCTTTTTGAATGTTATACAAGCAGTATTGAAAATAAACTTGATAAATGTGTGCTGAAAATTCTGGTACCATTTAGAAATAACACTTATATGATATATTTGATTAAAGTGGTTTTAAATTCTAATAGAAAACCTGAAATCCAAAGAATACCTCTTAGTTTATGTTATTGTATGTGGAAAACAATATATATTGCTAAAGTAAATATCTAAAGGATTTTTAATTTGCTACCAGGTTTCAAAAATAAGAAGGAAAAAATTTCAGTTGTGCCACATTACAAATTAGTAAAATAGGAAAATCTTAGTTCAGAAAAACTAAAGAATGTAAGGAGAGTTTATATTGTAATGTGGCATTGTATTCATCTAATTAAATCTTCTGTTACCCAATTTCAATCACATTTCAAAGTCATGTATTCTTTGAATAAAATTCTCTTGCAATGAATGCAAAATGCACTAACTCTATATTACTATCAGAGGAGAGATAAATTATTGACAAAACAACCCAAAGAGTGTTCTCTCCTTGTTACCCTGTCTACCCCTCCCTCCCATTAGGCTTGCACTTGTGTTAGTGATGAAGAAGCATCAGAATTATGACTGTGTCAGAAGACAACAGACCATAGGCTTCTGTCCATCTAATTCAATCCATTCATCTTTCTCACTTTTTCTGTCTATTTGATAAAATATGAATAAAGTATGTAGTTCTTCATTTAAAAGACATTTGGCCTGGATTAAGATATAATAAGTGGTCACGATAGCTTGAAAACTCCTCTGAATGTTTTGTTTTGAATGTAATTCCAGATACACTCAATATGGAAAGCAGTACTCTTAGTATTAAAACATGATTGAATGTCCTATAAAATGTTGGCATGATGAATCAATTTTCTCATGAAATCTCTTTGATAAAAATACTCCATTTTCTGAGTAACACCTTGTTCTGTAGGTGTAAATCAATAGAATGACACCAGTAGATGGAAAAGTGGTTACAATATTAGAAGACAGTAATCCGCTTCCTAAGGCTGAGCTGTACAATTGTGAACTGTCAGACTGCTTTCCATTTCAGATTAGTTTTGCCTTCTAAAGTAATGCTTCATTAATTTTTTTAAAATTATCATGACAAGTAAAAGAAAAAGCATTTATATAGCTTGAATTATCTAAGCAATAGAAGAATGAAATAGAAAATATCAAATTTTATTTCATGGGACTCTTCAGTATTAGTAATCTCTAATATCTCTCCAACTATCACTTTAATAATTTTCTTTGAAGCCTTGATTAGACTGTCTCTGTTGTCTCACAGTTGTGCATGTGTGTATGTGTGTGTGTTTGTGTGTGTGTGTGTGTGAAATAATAGAGCATTTA
Organism: Pongo pygmaeus; assembly: GCF_028885625.2. Taxonomy (NCBI): domain Eukaryota; kingdom Metazoa; phylum Chordata; class Mammalia; order Primates; family Hominidae; genus Pongo; species Pongo pygmaeus. The sequence goes on along the minus strand of NC_072384.2, from coordinate 39,949,192 downwards.
GCTTATCATGGATTCATGGATTAGATACGGGAAACTTTGAGTTCTATGCTTGGTTCTGTAACTTAGTGTTTAATATTTAAGAAACATTTAACACTTTGAACAGTTTCCTGGTATTAAAAATATGTACCATCTTATACCCTAGAATTGTTATTATAAGCACAACAGTAATTTAAGTTCCTTGTCTTACATTTAATTTTTTTATTTAATTTTACTTTACTTTTCAAATTAAAAAAATCTCAGCCGGCCATGGTGGCTCACGATTGTAATCCCAGCACTTTGGGACGCTGAAGCAGGCAGATCGTTTGAGGCCAGGAGTTCGAGACCAGCCTGGCCAACATGGGGAAACCCTATCTCTACTAAAAATACAAAAATAGGCATGGTGGTGCATGCCTGTAAATCCAGCTACTCAGGAGGCTGAGGCAGGAGAATCACTTGAACCCAAGAGGTGGAGGTTGCAGTGAGCCAAGATCGTGTCACTGCACCCCAGCCTGGGTGACAGAGCAAGACTCTGTCTCAAAAATAAATAAATAAATAAATAAATAAATAACAGAACAGAAATTTAAAAAAGAAAAAAATCTCAAATGGCTACAATATAGAGAGAAAATTATTATTAATCTCATGTGCCAATCACCCAGCTTTAATACTTCTCAACTTACAGCGAATTGTGTTTGCTAAACACCCCCTCTAATGTCTAGTCTCTAGATAATTGTGAATCAAATCTCACACAGTAAGACATTGTATCTGTAAACATGTTAGTACTTTGTATCTATAAACATGTTAGTGCATGTTAGTTACACTAAACATGTTAGTGTAAACAAAAAGAAATTTTTATCAGTTTCCATTATTGCAAAACCATTAGTATATTTTGGAATAATGGTTCCTTAATTTATCAAATATTCAGTCAAAATATCTGCAGTTGTCTTTTAAAAATAATATTGAGTCACAATTTATAGAAGATAAAGTCACTAAACTTTTAAAAGTAACTTTGAAAATATATAGGGTCTTATAATCACCACCACCACTAGGTATTGTGTTAGCCTGTAGATTGTTCATTGATATTCTTTGTCAGTTTGAGAAAATTCCCTTTTATTTCTAATTTGCTGTATCTTCTTCTCATGAATCAGGGTTAAATTTTATCACATGCTTTTTCTTTATCTGTTGCAAGGATCTCATGTACTTTCTGGTTTATATAATAAATTACATTAGTCTTTTTTAAATATTAAAGCATTCCTGAGATAAACCATCTTAATAATCATGTATTATTGTTTATATAATGTTAAATTTGAATTACTAATATTTTGTTTAAAATATTTAGATTGGTAGTCATAAAATATATTGATATATCATTTCTTGTAATATCTGTTAAATTTCGGTATTAGGGTTACTCTGGTTTTATAAAATGAATTGGAAAGTATTTCCAATTTTTCTATTTTTTTGAGGAAATTTGTATAGATGTTATTTTTTTCTTTACTTATATGAGTTTATATTAATTACTTGAGACAATTCATCATTGAAACAATCTAATTCTTTCCTTCATTCTGTCGGGCTGAAAGGGCATGATACCTTTCCTCTTTATCCTAAGAGTCACAGCCGACATTCTATAACAAAAGATAGGCTAACAAGAGAAAAGCATAACAATTTAATCAAAGCTTTATGTGACATGGGAACCTTCAGAATGAATACCCAAAGACACAAGGAAAATGATTCATTTTTAAGTTTAAGTTCAATGAAGAATGGACAGCCGTATAGAAATATGTTTGGACAAGAAGGGTATGATCAAATGCTAGCAGACTGAGGTGAGAAAACTCAACCAGGCCTGTGTGGTCAGATTCTTTTTGGATTCTCTGTGTCAGTATGGGGCAGGATCTCTATGAAATGAGGGACTTATGACCTACTGTAGGACAAGGATAGGATAGAAAATTTCTTCATGGCCAGCTCCTAGACAGAGAGGTAGGAAAAGTTAGAGTAATCATTCTACCTTTTACGGTTAGCTGTGAAGAAAAGGAGTTTTAGTATCTATGACTCACATTGGGGAAGAGGAATTGTATTGTTTATGGCTTGCCTCCAGGGAGAATGAGGGGCCAGAGATATGAGGGCAGGAGAAAGTCAGGGAGAAACTTTGCTTCTGAGGCTGCTTCTGAGGTCTTCACTTGGGAGTATTGTTTTTTGAGCACCAGTACATTCCACTGAATCCCCATTTATCTTTCTTTTTATATGTACACAATCACAAACACGTATATATATAGTTGTTCCAACTTCATTTATTGAAGAGCACCTTTTCCTCATGTAATTGCCTTTCCACCTTTGTCAGAAATTGAGTAAGTATAATGTGTGAGCTGTTTTCATTTCTTTTCATTTTTCTATACATTTTAGAATTAGTTTGAGAATTTCAACAAAAACTTATGTTAAAATTTTGAATGGAATTTTCCTGTATTATATATAACTCAGGGTAGAATTTATTTCATAATTGTAATGAGTTTTGCTATTGTTAAATATGGTAAGCATACAATAACTTATTTAGGTCTTCTTTAATTCTGGCATCAGTGTTTATTAGTTTTCAGTGTAGAGGTCTTGTACATATTTTGGTAAATTTGTTTTATGTTTATTGTTATGAAATTGTTTTATGTTTAATGATTTAATTTTTAAAATAATGTTAGGCTTCCAAAAAGTTACAAAATAGTACACAGAGTTCCTATATAACCTTGACCAAGCTTCCCCCAATGTAAACATTTTAAATACCCATAATAGTTATGAAAACTGACATTGATACATTAGATCTACAGATCTTTTTCCAATTTCTACAATTGTATTAATAAACTCTTTTCTAAACCAGGATCACACATTACATTTGATGACCAGATTTCCTTGTTGACAGTTAATATTAGATATTACCCCAGTCTTGCTTTCTCTTTCTTTAACTTCATGTATTTGAGGAGTATTGGCCTGTTGTTTTTTAGCATGTCCCTCAATTTGGGTTTATTTGATATTGCCTCATGATTAAATTCTGGTTATAAATGTTGGGAGGGAGACTATAATAGTGACATTTGCCCTTCTCAGTAATGTTAACTTTGATCACTTGGTTAAAGTGACATTTTATTCCACTGTAAAGTTACTACTTATTCCCTATGAAATTAATTAATATTCTTGTAGGAAGAATTTTTGAAACTATGTAAATATTGTAATCCTCATTGTACCTTAGCCCACTAATTTTAGCATTTGTTTCATGTTTCTTGCCTGAAACAATGATTTAATGTACATCTTGCCAAGTGATAATTTTCAATTTCAATTAGTTTCTTCCATATTTGTTAACCAGAAATCTCCTCTAAGGAAGAACATTCCCTTGTTTATTGATTAACTTGTTTATTCAATTATTTATGTCAGTGTGGAATCATGGAAATTTATTTTATTCCATAGATTATAATCTAAAACTATTTTTATTTGTTTCTCCAATGTCCCCCATAAGGCCATTAAGTGTCCTCCAAGTGTACTCCCACGTTCTCTTGACAGGCCTCACCAGTTTTTCAACAAGTTCTTACTTTCTGGCCCCACAAGATATTCCAGGCTGGCATTGGACTTTTTTCTGCACTGAGTACTTAATATGTTTCTTCTGCTATTACAAATTTGCAGTTGATTTAATTTTAATTTCTTTTTTTTCCTTCCTAGTATACAGAAATACAATTGTTCTTTGTATTCTCTGTACTTACTCTGGTCATGTCTTAGTTCTAGTAACTTTTTGTGGATCTTTTAATATATCTACATATATGAGCCTGTCATATGTGTCTCTGAATTGGGATCCAGATAAAGTCCATATATTGCAAATAATTGATATGTCTCTTAAATATTTTTAATCTAGTTTTCCTTTTTATCTTGGTTATTTAGGAGGCTTGGCAATTTTCTGTTGTTAAAAAAAACAGTTAATTTATCTTGTAGAATTTTGAAGTCTAGATTTGCATACTGTATACTATGACATTGTTTAACATGTTCAATTGTCCTTGTATTACATAGTATGTCACTTAGATCTATAAACCAATTAGATTGTTTTGCAAGACTGTTATCTGTTTTTATGTACTATTATCAAAATTCATAAAATGTTTTTGATATTGTAGCCTGTACTTATATTTCCTTACTTGTCTGAAAGCACAAATTGTGCTTTAAAGTTTGCTTTTTCATGGTTTTTTTTTTCTTTTGGAGACAGGGTCTGGCTCTGTTGCCCAGGCTGGAGTGCAGTGGTGCCATTACAACTCACTGCAGCCTCTACCTCCCAGGTTTAAGCTATCCTCCCACCTCAGCCTCCTGAGTAGCTGGAACTACAGGCACATGGCACCACACCCAGCTTTTTTTTGTATTTTTTGTAGAGGCTGTTGCCATGTTGCCCAGGCTGTTCTCAAACTCTTGGGCTCAAGTGATCCCCTCGCCTTGGCCTCCTAAAGTGCTGGGATTTCAAGTGTGAAGCACTGCGCCCATCCTAAAACATTTTTATCACACCAAAAAGAAACCCTTCCCCACTTAGCTGTCAGTCCTCAAACTCTCACTCCCTCAGCCCTAAGCAACCAGGTGTCTACTTCCTTATAGATTTGCCTATTCTGGAAATTTCCTATAAATTAAATCATATAATATGTGGTCCTTTCCGATTAGCTTCTTTAACTTAGAATAATGTTTTCATGGTTCATTTATATTGTAGCATGCATTCATACTTCACTTACTTTTAATCATGAATGATATTCTATGATATGGGTATACCACACTTATTCATTCATCATTAGATGGACATTTGAGTTATTTCCACTTTTTGACTACTATAAATAGTGCTGCTATGATCCTTTCTGTACAAATTTTAGTGTAGACATATATTTTCATTTTACTTGGGTAAACTCGGATTTGTTGGGCCATACAGACACTATGTTTAACCATCTGAGGCATTGTGAAACTGCTCTCTAAAGTGGCTGTGCCATTGTCCATTCCCTCCAGCACTGTAGCAGAATTCTATTTTTCCACATCCTTGCTAATACTTGTTATTATCTTTTTCATTATAGCCATCCTAACAGGTGTGAGGTGATATTTCATTGTGGATTTGACTTGCATTTTCCTGGTGACTAACCACTTTATTCTTTTGTTCAACAAGTATTTGTTGAGTGCCTAATATGCATCAGGTGATATTCTTTGGAGCTTAGGCTTTGTCACTGAACTGCACAGAAAGAGATCCCTACTCCCAAGAAGATTATATTCCTGGGAAGACAGATAATAAGCCATAAACCTAGCAAGTACAAAGGAGAGCTGAATAAGGGCATTGAGTGTGGTATAATAAAGAGAGGCAAGTTGCAATAGGGAACTCAAGATAAGCCTCCTTCATAGAAAAAGTGATATTTGAGCAAAATCCTGAAGGGGTGAGCCAGATGGTTATGTGAATATTTTGGGGAAGAGACTCACAGGCATAGAGAACAGCCAATACAAAGACCTTATATGTGTTTGATGCATTTGAGGCATAATCCTGATGTATTTGTGGCTAGCACAGAGAGAACGGAAGAGCATAGGGGAGCACAGTAGGTAATAGTTCCAGAAAGGTAACAGGGGATCAGGCCATATAGGGCACTAGAGAGCATTTCAATAACTTTTGAGGCCCTTGGAAAGGATTAGATGTGCAGACACTCAAATCTGGATATAGGAAAGATGCCACTTTTACACATTTTTTAACTTTTGTATTATGTTAAATTTTTGTCTTGAATTTCTGTTTCATTAATAGCATTCTAATGAAGAAGATGAATTTTAAATTGAGACAAGTTTCTAAAGCATATATTTAATTTTAAAGATTATGGGTAAACAGACTTAATGATAATCCAAAATTTTTTGCAAGTCTAAAAATAAACAACATTTTCCAAATGTCTTATTCAAGAAATTGATGAGAGTTTGCTTATGAGGAAGAAAATTGTTGGGAGTTGAAGGTGGGAAGTAATGTATGCATAATTATTGTGATTTTTAAAAATGAATTAAAACTCACTTGGTATGTAAATCATACTGTAATAAATTTGATTGAAAACTAGATGCATATTCAAGAAGATGTGTATATGAAAATTCAGATAGTCATGTAGTCAGAACCTGTAGTAGTTTTTACTTTTTATTTTTAAAATATTTGCCTTTTAATTTGATATATTAAGAAATATCTTAGGATGACATCGACATATATTTATGAAAATTCAAATGCAGAACTTACTTTCCCACGATTACATATACGTTTCATAAATATTTCCATATTTATTAAAATGACTCAGGTGGCCTATGGACATGTGTGTAATTTAATTCTATAGTTAAGTAAACATTTTAGATATAACCTCCAGTCACAAAGCTTTGTTACTTTCTCAAAGTGACACTGAAAAAAAAATTGTTTTTTATTTTTTTTAAATTTGTTTGTTTTGGCTGGCAATCATGAGAATGTTCAGAACAGTATGTTTCAAACAGATGTAGGGACGAAGGTAAGTTTTTCCTTGCCCATTGTTAAGTTCATAGCTGAGACCCTTATAACAAAAGACGCATTAACAAGAGAACAGCATATAAGTTTATTTTATATAACTTTTAAGTGACATTGGATCCTTCAGAAACAAACCCAAGAAATAGTGAAGTCTGTGAATTTTTGTGCTAAGTTTGATGACGAAGTGGATAGTTGTGGAGTAATATGATGGGAGGACCGTGTGGGTTATGATCTAATAGTAATATACTAGACTGTGGGGGGAACTTAGTAAGGCCTGTTTATTCAGATTCTTCTCCATGTCACTGTGCGACATTCCCTTCCTCCACATATAGAGTACATTAGGTGGGCCCTTCCTCCAAGTATAGGGCAGATTAGGGTGTCCTTTCCTTCAAGGGCAGATTAGAGTCCTATGACCTACTTCAGAAAAAGGCTAGATAATTCATTTATGGCTTGTTTCAGGGGAGAAAGGAGAGAGAAGGTCAGAGTTGCCTTCCTGCTTCTGCTGTTTTCTCAAATGCCAAGATTCCATATTTTGGGGTAATGTGTCCTGAACCCCATTGGAGACACTCTGCCTCCCCTCATATATACAGCAAATAAACAAAATTATTTGATTTCCAGAATTAAAAATCTTGTAGATGATCAGGGTAACTTCATCTACTTGTAACAGCTGCAGTTTTAATATTGTAGGTGAGAAGCTTCGGGCCAGCCAATGTCCATATCGTATGACTTGCTTAGATAAAACTCTGCTTTTTTATTTACCTCAAAGTTACTAAATAGGCATAATAACCTTTGTACCCTTAATAGAACTTTTCAGTTGACATGCCAGCAAAAAATAAATTGGAACACAAAGATTTCTCTAAAGTAGACATTAGTTTTACCTGTAAGCATAGATTTGATGATGTGATAAAATCAGAAGTTTATAAAGCATTAAATTTACAAATGAAAATCCATTCTAAAAGTTAATTTTTAAGTTGATTTTTTAGTTTGCAACAGTTTAAAAATAAAAATAAGACTCAAAGAATATTTAAGATTTTAAATCTTATTTAACAGGTCTAAACCAACTTATTTAACTCCTACAATATTCAGGCAAGAATATTAATAATTATAGCTAACAATTATTAAGAGCTTACTGTGTTGCCGTGCCAAGTGTTTTATGTATATTATTTAACATTTTCCAGAATCTTATGACAAACACAATTACCATTATATACTAATAAGAGGTACTGCTAGATATGAATCCAAACCTCTGACGCTAGCACCCATGCTAATAATCCTAGGCTGTATTTTTTTCAAATGTATGGAATGTCAAATTAAATTGGCCTTTCCCTGTTATTCATACATGCAAACACATTGAAAGACACATATTCATGCGTATGTATAACTACAGGATAGTTTTTGGCTTCTTGTAATCTAGCATCTAAAGTAATATTTTTTTTTCCTGAGCATCTGTGAATCTCAATTTGAAAGATTAATACTGGCATTTCAGAATGGTGTGGACATATGAGGTTTTGATTTAATATATCCTCTTTTGACTAGCTCTTCACTTTTTCTACTAAAATATTAAAAAGCCAGGAGAGTTGTATTTAGACAGCGAGATCCACAGAGTAAAATCATTGAAATAATTATCAAAGGTATGAGTTTGATCCTGGGAAGATTATGTCTCTAGTTCTTCAGTAAAATACAAATGTTGGTAATACCATTCCACAAAGAAAAGATTTTATTTTGTGTACATACGCAAATAAAGTACAAAGCCTAGCTAATAGTTCATATACATACATATATATATATACACACACATACACACACTTTAAAAGAAGCAGCAGCAGCAGAAGAAATAAACTCATACATCAGAAGAAAATGCTTTTTTTAATCACTCATTTATTTACTATTCTATCAGTAAATAATTATTGAAAGTTAAGTATGTTTTAAGCACTTGGGTTACAAAAATAAAAAGATACACTTCCTGGTTTCAAATATTTCAGTCTTTCCAGAGAGATTGAGAAAATAAAAGCTCTTATAATATCCTCTATTAGTGTTTTAATGAATGTATACAAAAACTGTTCTGGAAATGGAGAGGAAAAAGAAGCCATTTTACCTTGGGCAGTTGGAAGAGGATTCCCAAAGAAAAACACTGTTGAATTGACTCTCAAAATGAATGTGTCTGAAAGGAATTCAAAGTAGAAGGAACTCACTAAAAATATATATTCATCTTTTAAAGTAAAATACTCTTCATTGATACAAATCAGCTTATGAGTCACAAACGGTTTAAATGTACTTAATTCAGAATTTTGGATAAGCTATAAATTTAATAATTGCAGTCATACATAATGGCAAGAAAATAAAAATATAAAACTTGCCCAGATTCCATTTAACAGTGGCTATAACACCTCCATAATCTCACAGTTTATATTTCTTCTCATGAGTCCTCTGGGTGACCTCGGGCAATATTTTACCTTTTCTCTTTCCTTAGAAAGGGAGCAGAGGTGAGCCATTCATTTTTTTACTGTCTTATTTTACAGATTAGGAGACTGAGTCCTAAGAATCAGAAAGAGTTATCCAAAGAAAAATGGAAAATAATGAGTCTCAGAATACAGTTCTTTCCACTAATACTCTCTGGTGTATCTTCCATATCTTTTCTCTATCCTCCTTCTTCTGTTTCTTCCTCCAGGGGCTTCCCCATAGGGAAACTGGCTGTCTTTCCCATCCGCTTCTGGTTGAGTTAGATAAATAGATTAGAAAGGGTTTGCATAAAATCAAAGGAATTCATTCTTCAATATCCATCTCTGAAGGATCTGCCTCTTTAATGAAAGCTGGTGGCTCTTCTCAGTGTGGCTCTCTTCTCTAGGCTTCTGAAAACCTCTCCAGCTCATTGGCCTTTCAGACCTAAGGATGTACAGCTCCAGGGTCCTCTACCATCACTTATGGCATCCCTATACTCTCCAGAAATCCTTGTTAAGAGTCCCTTGATTCAGCCCCCCAAAGTATTGTAATTTGAGCACACCAGCTATTTCTTGCTTCAGGCTTAACTGATGCAATCTTCCTAAAGACTTGAGGGTATACTGAGAAGCTCAGAGTAATAGAAATTAGGCAATCATGTTTTCTATTTGAAGGTAGTTATCTAGAGGGTTGATTTTACTATTAGAAGAGTTTCCTTAGAGATTATTAGAAGAAATAGAATATTCAATATTAAGGAACTTTATTGCATTTGTGTGTGTGTGTGTGTGTTTTCTTTCTGAAGAGCACAGTAGACACAATAGAGGAATATTTTAGATTAATGCTTTGAATGTTGTTCTTTACAAATTTGGGTAGACACTAGTGTCATTTAGGCATCTTGTATTTGTTCTACAAACTCCCTCAGGTAAGTTAAATATAATAATCTATTTTATATTAAATATTTTACTTTAGTTTTTTAGTTTTAAGTTACTGATTTACCACATTACCAATTTACCACATTTCTTTGAAATCAGTAACATTCTATCATACCCAGCCTTGCCAGGGACCAAGTTGTCATTTCTCATAATGATTGTTTATAATTTTGTCAATGAGGCAATCAGTTGGGGAGTTTGGGAAGCCTTCCAGTTCCTGGTTTTTAAATTGTTTGGTTTAACATTTAGCATCTGGGTGTTGGAAATATGTTGTCTCGTTTATGAAACTTAATATTTTTACATTCAGGTTTATTTTTTATTGGTTTGAGTGCTTTCACCAAAGAGGCACCCGTGAAATTCCAAGATGCAAAGGGCATGTGACTAGTGACTATGAATTCCTGACACACAAATTTCAAGTCTATATGACAATAGACACAGACATAGTCTATCTATGAGGACACACTTGAGAATAAGTAGCTGTACAAGAAATGTGTTTTGTGAAGAAACATGAATTACCATTTTGAAACGTGAACTCATTTCTAGGCTCAAGCTAAAAGTGCCTTAAAATTATGCCATAATGGTGCTAATATTACCATACAGCATGGTAGAGTGCAATTTGTGATGACAAGCCTTCTACGCTATACATAAAGACTCTGACTAGGCATGTAAGGTGCAGCATTCATGAACTTTTAATAGAAGTGTTTTAACATGGAAATTGAAACACGTAATTTAATGGATTTCATTTTCTGTTCCATATGAAATTTAACGAAAAACGAGATGGCAGGATTTAGCTCAGTTCTTAGTGAAACCTATTGTACCCTACAAAAGCAACATGCATAATTGTGGACTAAATTTAATATTTTTTTCTCCTTTCTCTATGTCAGCGAAGTAAAAACTAAACTATTAGGCTTAGTGTTAAGGTTAATAAAAGGTTGTTATAATGGCCTTTGGTGACAACATTGAAAGACTTTCATTTTTCCTAAGAATATCCATAACAACTGTTTTTATTTATGTCAAGTATCAAAATTTTCATTCTCAGTGATTCAAAAATGTTTGTTGATGGTCTATTTCATTAGTCTATAATACGATACTGGGGAAATCAAAGAAATGACTATCTTCCCTAACTTGAAGGAGCATCAATTTAATTATAAAAACAGCACATATATATCTGCTAATAAATCAAAAAAGAGTTTCTCTAGTCCCTGTCACCAAGTCAAAATTAATTCAAACATTGGATGCTTTGAGTGTGACATAGTATCAGATTGCTTAGTAAATCTGTGACCTTGAGCTAACTTCTTCAAGCTTCAGTTATTACCAGTAAAATGTGGTTTAAAATAGTATCTATCATAGGGATTATTACGTAGATTAAATTATGTATTACACATGAAATACATATACTTCCTGTGCATTAAAAGCACCCATGAAATGTTAGCTCTTACTGGTAATTAAAAAGGATGAAAAGATAAATGAAAACTCATGAATTCTGGTAAAATATGATTTAGGGAGTCTTTCATTTGTAAATACTGCTGTATTTATTGGGTTCTTCACTTTTCTCTCTTACTCAAAATATCAGAAGTATTATACTTTGGATGAATGCTGTGGATCTTGACTGGTCTCTCTGAAACTCTTTTCGTTCTTATCTAAGCTAGTCTGTACAGCAGAGGCAGAATCTTTAAAAGTACAAGCCAATAATGACATTAACCTGCTTTAAAAATGTTAATAGCTGACCGCTGCTTTCAGAATAAAACTCAGAATCACAAACCATAGCCTGTAGAAAGGAATGTGTTATATGTTAGCTCTTCCTGCCTTTCTCATCAGGCCTGTGTTCTTCTCAGGTGTCTGAGGGAGAGTCACACTCGTTTGGCCTTTGTTCAATTTCCCGGCATTTCATGCTCCCCGTGGTTGCTGGATTTTGCACCAAATATTTCCTCTGTCAAAGTCCTTTCCCCCCAGTCCTTCTCCTCTTTGCTTCTTTGTCCTTCCCTTTCCCAGGACAATCTTAGATGGCATACCAGAGCAGTTATTATTTTTACCCTCTCGTAGAAAGCAATCTGTCCTTCATACTGATTTTAAAAATACATATTTACTAAAATTTAAAGCAGTTGTAAATCTCAAAGTGTGGCTCTCATTAGAGGAAGGAATGTTTGTCTTAGCTCAGGCTGCTATAATAAAATGTCATAGACTGGGTGGCTTAAACAACAGAGACTTATTTCTCACAATTCTGGGGGCTGGGAAGTGTGAGTTCAAGGTGTCAGCACGATGAGGGTCTAGTGATGGCTGTGCCCCTTCCTGGCTTTCAGATAGCTGCTTTCTTGCTGTGTCTTCACAAGACAGAGAGAAAGGGCTTCCATCTCTCTTCCTCTACTTATAAGGACATTAATTACATCACTGGGGTCCCACCTACATGACTTTGTCTAAGCCTAATTACCTCTAAAGGCCCCACCTCCCATTATCATCATACTGGGGCTTCAACACCTGAATTTGTGGGAAGGGGACACAAACACTCAGTTCATAATACTATTACAGATGACTTTTTATATTCATGAAATACTGACTAGGAAATGACATGCTATCTCTAAAGAAATCCAACACAGAAATACTATATTTAATCTGTGTACTTACTAGGTATTAGCAGTAGTTTCAGATTTCCAATAGGATAAATTTCTGCATTAGTTTTCCAAGGCTCCAGTGTGTGTTTGTTTGCATGTGTGTGGGTTTAGAGGACTGACAGTGATGTGAAAATCACTGTTTTACAGCAGTGTGTCCTGCACTTACATTGATAAAATTTTTCTAAGCACAAGAGAAGTTCAGAAAGAACTCTCTTGTCATTTTGTAAAATGGGATGTTCTAATATATTACAGATAAAGGTAGACATTTTCCTTTCCTCTCTAAAAAGGTTGAGGTTTGGGTATATTTGCTTTTTTTAGTTAAAATTTTATTTTACTCACAACTCAGGGTACTTTGTAGTGCTCCAGCGCCTGTCACTTTGAGTACTGAGCTCTTTCCCCTAGGAGGAAAAGACAAAGAAGTTGGACAAACCGTCTGCATAGCAGTGGGTAATGAAGTGAAGCGCTTAGAAAAGAAAACAGATGAAGAAAGCCCCCAATTCAATGCCAAAATACTCCTATGGGGTTGCAATTTTCAATCTAGGTTTTTAAAAGTCTTGAGTGCAGCCAGGCCATTTGAGCAGGTGCAGTGCAAAGGCCTCAAAACTCACAACAATGCACGTTCTTACTCATAAGCGGGAGTTGAACAATGAGAAAACATGGACACAAGGAGGGGAACATCACATATCGGAGCCCGTCAGAGGGTGGGGGTTAGAGGAGGGAGAGTATTAGGAGAAATACCTAATCTAGGTGACGGGTTGATGGGTGCAGCAAACCACCATGGCACTTGTATACCTATGTAACAAAACTGTACGTTCTGCACATGTACCCCAGAACTTGAAGTATTGGGGGAAAAAAAAAAAAACTCACAACACTACAGCCGATGCTAGGCCCCACTGTACGCCTGCAGAGCTAATGCAAGGCAGCCACCATCTCTCCATGATCTCTGTGTAAATTTGGGAAACTAATGGGAACTAAAAGGGACATTGAAACTATGCCCTTTGAGAGTAAGTAGCAAAGGTATACCTAGTATGTTGACAGCTATTTCGTTTACTGGTCAGTACCAGATGCAAAGTAGGGAAAACAAAATATAAACAGTGACAGTAAAAATAGTATTATACTTTGCTCCTGTCCTTCTATGTGCTGCTACTCAACTTTCTCTTACTGCTTTTCTTTTCTAGTCTCCACGACAGTGATACAATGAGAAAGTTGCAATGAGTTGGACAGATAGGCTGTAGTGGGCTTACACCATTTTGGCTGGCAGCAGAAGTCCCATCAACTCACTTTTAATTGAATACAAAAGCATACATTTGATACCAATTTGTAAGGTAAAAAAGGAAAGAAATATAAATTTCTAGTCCAAAATGGTGAATAATTATACATCTGTGTGGCAAGATTATTATTTTATTTATTTTTCCACTTTTCTCTATTTTAAAATTCTTAACTACCCAAAGTGGGTCCCTGAATCGGCATCATTGGCACCTGGAAGCTTGTGAGAAATGCAGAATCTCAGGGTCAATACCTGACCTAGTGAATCCAAGTCTGAATTTCAACACATCTCAAAGTGATTTATATGCATGTTAAAGTTTGATAAATATTGCTTCATAAAACAGAAATTACATATATATTCAGAAAAAATGGAAGTAATTGCTCGTATGAGAGGGTAATTAGCAGTTAATTTAGAATGAATGTGGCAGGGTTTTGGGAAATCAGAAAGATAATGTTGTTAATTACCTCAATAATTTACAGTTTTTTTTTTGTTTGTTTGTTTGTTTGTTTTGGTTTTTTTGAGACAGAGTCTTGCTGTGTCACCCAGGCTGGAGTGCGATGGCATGATCTTGGCTCACTGCAACCTTTGCCTCCTGGGTTTAAGCGATTTTCCTGCCTTAGCCTCCTGAGTAGCTGGGATTACAGGCACGCACAACCATGCCCGGCTAATTTTTTGTGTTATTAGTAGAGACGGGGATTTCACTATGTTGGCCAGGCTGGTCACGAACTCCTGACCTCAGGTGATCTGCCTACCTTGGCCTCCTAAAATGCTTGGATTACAGGCATAAGCCACCACGCCTGACAATTTATATTTTGATATAGGATGAGGGAGAGAGATGTGGTATTCTTTTAATTATCGTATTCCTTAAATTATCTGTTTTCTCCAAAGTATGCCAATTTCAGTAGTTGCTAAATGTTTTAATGTTAGAGTATATTAATTGCTAAGGAGGCAATGTGTGGCAAAAGGAGGGGGTTGGGATTTGGAGACGAAATAAGAAGATGGTTAGCGATGTGAACACTGGGTGCAACTTTGCCACTTTGGCCACGTTACCTAATTTCTCTGCTCTTAAGCATTCTCATACATGTAAAGATTATGTCTTCCTCACAGTTTATTAGTAAAACACTTAAATTAGTAACTGGCATGTAAGCTTGATACATTTGCTGTTATAATTTGGGGTTAAACCTTATATCAAGTTCCAGATCCTACATTAACGAGGTGTATCACTGTTGGCAAGTTGCAAAATCTCTCCAAGCCTGTTTCTTTTTATCTGAATACAATTTGCAATAATCCTTGCCTCACTAAATGATCTTAAGACTTAAATGAATAATATGTATAAGTACTTACTAAATACCTTGTATAATTCTCTGATTGGCTAGAATCATTATGTGCATTAATTTTTGTTTATTTTGCTAAATATTTATTTCTTGATTACCATTCCTTTGCAGTAATCATTCCTGTAAAAGTTTTTTTTTTTTTTTTTTTTTTTTTTTTTTCCCTGATTACAGGGAAAGGTAACCCATTGAGTCCTGTTTGGAATATTAATACTGAGGCCAAATAATCAAATCGATATCTTTATTTAAAAAATTATATTAGGCTATTTAATTTGATTTTAAAATACAAAAAATTAGAACAACTCTGCAAGTAGAAATCACAAAAGTCTATAGTTCTAAAGTGGATACTGATTACCAAGCTCTCTTGGCTTGGAATTTGGTAAGGCAGAAGGCCCATTTCTTCATTCTAAGTATGCCACAGTGCCTCCACCCATATAATTTCTCCATAAAAGGAAGGAATTACTTCCTATATTACATAATAGGAAGGTACAGATTTGTTCCAAATGAAACCAGGGGCTGGTTTTCTGAAAAAAAAAATTAATAAAATAGACCACTGGCTAGATTAATAAAGAAAAAGTGAGAAAAGGTCCAAATAAACAATTAGTAATGAGAAAGGAGATATTACCACTGACCCCACAGAAATAGAAATAACCTTCAGAGAATATTATGAGCACCTCTATGCACATAGAGTAGAGAATCGAGAATAAATAGATTAATTCCTGGACACATATACCCTCCCAAGATTGAGCCAGGAAAAAATTGAATCCTTGAGCAGACCAATAATTAGCTCTGAAATGGAATAAGTAATAAATAGTCCACCAACCAAAAAAAGCCCAGGACCAGATGATTCACAGCCGAAGTCTACCAAAGGTACAAAAATAAGCTGGTACCATTCCTGCTGAAATTAGTACAAAAAATTGAGGAGGAGGGAATCTTCAACAACTCATTCCATGAGGCCAGCATCATCCTGATACCAAAACCTGGTAGAGATACAACAAATAAAGAAAAGTTCGGGCCAATATCCTTGATGAACATTGATAGCAAAAGTTCTCAAGAAAATACTAGCAAACTGAATCCAGCAGCACATTAAAAAGCTTATCCTATGATCAAGTAGGCTTTATCCCTAGGATGCGAGCTTGGTTCAACATATGCAAATCAATAAAGGTGATCCATCACATACACAGAACTAAAGACAAAAAAAAACACATGATTATCTCAATAGATGCAAAAAAGGCTTTTGATAAAATTCAACACCCCAAATCTCAATAAACCAGGTATTAAAGGAACATATCTCAAAATAATAAGAGCCATCTATGACAAATCCACAGCCAACATCATACTGAATAGGCAAAAGCTGGAAGCATTCCCTTCGAAAATCAGCACAAGGCAAGTGATATGGTTTGGCTGTGTCCCCACCCAAATCTCATTTTGAAATGTAGTTCCCATAATCCCCATATGTCATGGGAGGGACCCTGTGGGAGGTACTTGAATCATGAGGATTGTTACCTACATGCTGTTCTCATGATAGTGAGTGAGTTATCATGAGATCTGATGGTTTTATAAGGGGCTTTCCCCCTTCTTTGCTCTGCACTTCTGCTTGCTGCTGCCATGTTAAGAAGAACATGTTTGCTTCCCCTTCTGCCATTATTGTAAGTTTCCTGAGGCCTCCCCAGCCGTGCTGAACTGTGGGTCAATTAAACCTTTTTTCCTTTATAAATTACGCAGTCTCAGGTATGTCTTTATTAGCAGCATAAGAATGTACTAATACAACAAGGATGCCCTCTCTCACCAACCCTTTTCAATATAGTATTGGAAGTCCTGGGCAGAGCAATCAGGCAAGAGAAAGAAATAAGGGGCATCCAAGTTAAAGAAGAAATCAAAATATCCTTGTTTGCAGACAATATGATTCTATATCTAGAAAACACCATAGTCTCAGCCCAAAAGCTTCTTAAGCTGATAAACAATTTCAGCAAAGTCCCAGGATACAAAAACCAATGTACACAAATCACTAGGATTCCTATACACTAACAACAACCAAACCAACAACCAAATCAGAGATGCAGTCCCATTCACAATTGCAACACACACACATACACACACACACACACACACACACACACAATACCTAATAATACAGCTAACCAGTGAGGTGAAAGATCTCTGCAAGGAGTACTACAAAACACTGCTCAATGAAGTCGGAGGTGACACAAGTAAATGGAAAAACATTCCATGCTCATGGATACAAATAATCAATATTTTAAAAATGTCCATACTGCCTAAAGCAATTTATAGATTAAATACTATTCTGGTTAAACTGCCATTGAAATTCTTTCTAGAGCTAGAAAAAAAAGGTTTTAAAATTCATATGAAACCAAAAAAATGCCCAAATAGTCAAGGCGTGCTAATCACACAAACTGACTTCAAACTGTACTGCAGGGCTACAGTAACCAAACATCATGATACTCATACAAAAACTGACACATAGACCAATGCAACAGAGTAGAGATTCCAGAAATAAGGCTGCATATCTACAACTGTCTGGTCTTCAACAAAGCTGACAAAAACAAGCAAAGGGGAAAGGAATCTATTCAATAAATTGTGCTGGGATAAATAGCTAGCCATATGCAGAAGATTGAAACTGAACCCCTTTCTTAAACCATATACAAAAATTGACACAAAACGCATTAAGTAATTAAATGTAAAACTCAAAACTATAAAAACTCTGGAAGACAAGCTAGGCAATACCATTCTAGACATAGGAACAGGCAAAGATTTTATGACAAAGGCACCAAAAGCAATTGCAACCAAAGCAAAAATGGACAAATGTAATACAATTAAACTAAAGAGCTCTCCACAGCCAAAGAAACTATCGGCAGAGTAAACAGACCACCTACATAATGGAAGAAAATTTTTGCAAACTATGAGTCCGACAAAGGACTAATACCAAGCATTAACAAGAAACTTAAATTTACAAAAAAAAAAAAAAAAAACCTCATAAAAATGTGGGCAAAGGACATAAACAGACACTTTTCAAAAGAAGACATACATGCAGCCAAAAAACATACGAAAAAAAGCTCATCACCGATCATTAGAGAAATGCAAATCAAAAGTGCGATGAGATACCATCTCACACCAGTCAGAATGGCTATTATTAAAAAAGTCAATAAATAACAGATGCTGGCAAGGTTGTAGAGAAAAAGAAAAATGTTTTCAACCATTGTGGAAAACAGTGTGATGATTTCTCAAAGGCCTAAATATAGAGATACCATTCGACCCAGCAATCCCATTACTGGGTATATACCCAAAGGAATATAAATCATTCTATTGTAAAGATACATGCACATGGATGTTAATTACAGCCCTGCTCACAGTAGTAAAGACATGGAATCGACCTAAATGCCCAACAATTGTAGACTGGATAAAGAAGATGTGCTGTATTTATACCATGGAATACCATGCAACCATGAAAAATAACAAGATCTTGTCCTTTGTAGAAACATGGATGGAGCTGGAGGATATTATCTTTGGCAAACTAATGCAGAAACAGAAAACCAATTACCACATGTTCTCACTTATAATTGGAAGCTAAATGGTGAGAACACGTGGACATATAGAGGAGAACAATAGACACTAGGACCCATTGGAGGGTAGAGGGTGAGAGGAGCGAGAGCATCAGGAAAAATAATGAAAATAATGAATGGGTACTAAACCCATGAGGGATGAAACAATCTGTACAGTGAACCCCTGTGATACAAATTTACCTATATAACAAACCTGCACATATACCCCTGAACTTAAAAGTTAATAAAGAGATATAAATGTTTTTATTACCACTGAATTGAGCACTTAAAGATTGTAAAGATGATAAATTACACATATATATTATACTTCTTCTTCTCTATATGTCTCTTTATTTAGGATTTTGTTAATTTCTCTTAGCAATGTTTTATAGTTTTCAGATTCTTGTACGTATGTTTTCATATTTAAATATTTTATATTTGTAGAGGCTATTGTAAATAGTTATGTTTTATTTCAATTTCCAGTTGTTCATAGCTAGTATACAGAAATACAATTGAGTTTTTAATAACAGCCCTGTATCCTGCAATTTTACTAAATTGATTTATTAATTCTAGCAGCATTTGTTGTAGATTCTGTTAAATGTTTTATGTAGAGGATTTAGTCACCTGCAAATAAATATAGTTTGACTTCTCTTTTCCCATGTAGATTCTTTTTATTTTATTTATTTATTTTTGCCTTATTATACTAGTTAGAAACTCCAGGATAATGTTAAATAGAAGTAATGAGAGTGATCACCCCTGTTTTGTGCTTTGTTATATTTCTATTCATATTTTGAGTTTTTGTCAATAATAGAAGCCATATCTTATCAAATGGTTTTTCTGCATGTATTGGGACATGTATGTGAGTTTTCTTCTTTAGTCAGCTATTATGGTGAATTATGCTGATTGATTTTTTAATATTGAATCAGGTTGTATTCCTGGGACAAACCTAATTTTATCATGATGTATTAACCATTTTATTGACATAAAAAAAAGTTTTTAATTTTACTGATTTTGCTCTATTGTTTTTCTGTTTTCTATTTTTTTAAAATTTCCCTTCTTTAGGTTCTTCCTTTTATTACTTTAAGTTACTTTTCTTCTAGTTTCTTAAAGTGGAAGCAGAAGTCATTGATTTGAGAATTTTCTGCCTTTTCATATTTCCTTGCATAGTAGTTTGCTGGTATACATTTTTATATTCTCCTAAAAAGTTATTGACAGTTAAGCTAGTTTGAAACAGTTTTCTCCTTTCAGGCTTGGCTTTTATGATTTGTTAGAGAAGACTAGAACAAAGTATATTTAGTCTAGGTTAATAGTTCCCCACTGCTAAGGCAGACCCTACCGAGTACTCAGAGTCTCATGAATTAGAATTTGAATTAAATATTTGAATCTGGTTGGTGTTAACAGGCATGATTTCTGGACCCGTGTGAACTTGGGGACTCTCCTCTCTAATTCTTTCCTGTGGTTCTTTCAGCAGCCTGGAGGAGTTGGCTCGTACACATGTGCAGGCACTTATCAGTACTTGACTGAATGCTCCAGGATGACTCTTTTCAGATACCCACAGTTCCCTCTGCTGAACTGTCTACTCTTGACCCTCTGCCCAGTGAGATATAGCCACCCATAACTTTCACTTCCCATAACTTTTATTCATGGAGTTCTCTGGGCTCTGTTTCTGTCCTGTGTGTGCTGCTACCTATAATCTCTCTCTGGTAAACGGTGGATGCCATAGGATGCACCCAGTATTTCCTATTACCCAGGAATCACTGCCTTTCATTTCCTGATGTGCAATGTGTTGAAAAGTGGTGTTTCCTATATTTTACTGTTGTGTAGTTGTTTTAGATGAAAAGATCAATCTAGTCTCTTTTACTCCATCTTGATCTGAGTGAAAGTATGGTCTTTACTTCTAAACTTTTATTCTCAGACATGTGCAACTAGTTTAGTCACTCATGCAGTGAACTTCCTGAAGAAAGAACCTAGATCTTATGGTTCTTTACATGCCATATGTAGTTCTGGGAACTTGATGTGTATCTAACATATATCTGGTGATTTCTTACTACAGGTTAATAAATGTTGATAATCTTCATCTAATATTTTGGCTTGTTGATTTTGGTTTATAATACCAAACAATACAGTTGTTATACACATTGAATAATTAAATAAAAGTATACTTGAAATATTATGTAAACACATTGCAAGGACTAACAATGACTACAACATTTTAAATAAAATATAAAGCATATTATCATAATTCATTTAGTAAAATTTTATTTTTATCAGATGATTTCTGTTAATTAAATCCAACTAATCCTAATCTTTTATTTTTGAAGCAAAAACAGGTGTGGATGTATTAATGTCTATATATTCATCATAAAAATACAGTATTTTAATTTATTTCAGGTGATAGTTAAATCTGGGCCAGGGACTTTCCTCAGTTTGGCTGTTTATGACAATTATATATTCTGGTCGGACTGGGGAAGAAGAGCTATACTGCGGTCCAACAAGTACACAGGAGGAGATACAAAAATTCTTCGTTCCGATATTCCACATCAGCCAATGGGAATCATAGCTGTTGCCAGTGACACCAATAGCTGTAAGTTATAATAGAAAGCAAATGTATTTTCTCATTATATAATCTCTGATCTCTAAAAATGTATATATGTTTTCTAGTAATAGTTGGATTTGCTTTTTCTTTTAAAAAATATTATTTTTTGTTACTATGACTGTGGATTTTGTTTTTTTATGGTTCTCATGAATAGTGTTCAAGATTTGGCTGTTCAAAATATTGAAATTTTCTGAAACATTCAAGGCAACTTCAATATTACATAATTTATCATCACAGGAGCAGTTCATTTTTAATTATTTCTTCTAAAAATCTTATTTCATTCTCACTCTTCATATCTTTGAATTTTCAAATCAAGTTGTTTCCATGAAAATTACACTTGATAGATAAACTTTGCATCTGGCCTTAACAGTTCTTTAGTAATGCAGTGCTTACAAAATTGCGGTTTGAAATATTAATGTGGTTTCTAGCAGAACTAGTTCACTTGATGCCATGGTATCAAATGTGTTAGAAAGATTCGATTAGTGTTACATACTTTTGTAATGTACTTAGCCTTAGGAATGCTTGGATTTTCAAAAGTCCTGAATATTCCTTTTTAATGACATATTATTGAGAGTTTGAGGCAGTCTAATAGTTTACTATTCATATATATCTAACATAGAACAGGAATTCGATATAAAATGTTACCAATACAGCCTCTTTATTGTAGGTGAACTTTCTCCATGTGCATTATTGAATGGAGGCTGCCATGACTTGTGCCTTTTAACTCCCAATGGGAGAGTGAATTGTTCCTGCAGAGGGGACCGAATATTGCTAGAGGACAACAGATGTGTGAGTAAGTAAAGAGAATTGAAATGTAATATGACAAATCTGTTCCAAATTCCACACACATCACTGAAATTGTGTTAGTGTATTCATGAAGTTATACTCTCTTCTAATATTAGAAGTTTAGTCATGTTATCTCTCTGCTCTAAAGAAAACTGAGTTCACTGTTCTGCTTAGTTTATAGCACCATGTGCTAGTTAATGATAACCAAAATGGTAACAGATGTTTTTACCCTCCTGGTTGTGCACTAGAAAGTGCTGGGGCTAGCTAGAGAAGTGTCTGCACACAATGATCATCTGAAAACTTCCAGTTGTGACTTTGTGAATTCAATCAATAGCAAAAGTAATTGAAGCTGAAATAAGCTGGTATACAGGCAGTATATCAGTAGCCTTGCAGTAAAACCGCTCACAGTCCATCATAGTATGTAAATGAGAGAGACTGGCTCATGAAGCTTATTTGTAATCATTTCCAAACTGTTAATTAAGAATGTAACATTGCAGCCTTGCAAGGTGTTTATACCTCCCAAAGGCATTACAATCTTTAATTAGTAACATTACAATATACACTTATTAACAGCTAAGTTTCCAAAACTGTTTCCAAAATAAATCAGGGTTCAAGTGTTTCAATATTGCCATGAAAAATTTGCAAGCAAAATTTAAAAAAGGTCCTTTTAACATTAAGGCAATTTATGTATAAGGTGGGAGAGAAATATCTTGTTGGAAATAGGTGAAATCACTCTTAGAATGTGTCAAATTTGATCCTTTTTTTTTGTCTCTCCTCACCTATTAATATATCCTCATCTCATATCTTTTCATTCAGAAAATTAACAGAGTTGGATATGTCTACATAATAAAAAGTATTTTTCATCTTCATCTTCAGTTGTTTTTTACTCTCTTTCCACTGGAAGGATTTTCTCTTACCTGCTCTTCAATGCAAGTGCTTGGGCATAAATTTCTTTAGCTTGAAAACTATTATACCATATACAAAATAACATAGACATATTTTCTCACTGTGAAAGTTGATACTACAACCCAAAAAGGCACCTCTTAGCAAAAAAAGTAAAAGTTGTTTTATTTAAGACTGTGCCAAAGCAAATGAGAAAATGATGCAATTGGTCAAAATTTTAAATGCAGATGGGCAGTTTCCATATTTCGGGCCACAGATTCCCATATTTCTTTGTCACTTAACACTTCTCTGAATTTCTCAGGCAATTGCTTAAGCTCTTTCAGTTTGCCTTTGTGGTTTCAGCTGTAACAGTCTGGATCTGATGCCATCTGTAAGCCTGGAGTGTTAGCCATGCATTAGAATCACTCATGTTTCTTTCACAGGTCACTGCAGGCTAGTAGTGAAGCAATGCCTTTAGTCAAGACGGCAAAGCTTATTTCTGTTCAGTGGAGGCCTGTCCTTGCTGCGGAATGCATTCAATACAACTGTCCCTACTAAGCTTCTCTCTATTGATGAGAGGAAATGAATCAGGAAGAAAACTGTTATTTTAAACAAGCACGATTGTATTCACTTGGAGCTGTAGAGTGATATTGGATTCCCCAGAGCTCACAATATGTTATAGAGGCAGACAACATCCATTGTGCATTCATATTGAAATCCTGCAGCCCAGCAGAGAGACTAGAAAGTAACTCTTGGCTTCTCCTTGTCAAATTCATCTTTAGGAACATGAGAATGTTTCTGGCATATCTGTGTCCTCATCTAAGTGATTTTACCCAGAGTGGTTCATGAATGTTAATGGGAGCACTAAAGGGGTGAAAGGCCATGTGCTAACACCTACCTGAGGGCAAAGGAGGGAAAACCATTTGTTGTCATAACTGTTGACAAGAAGATTAGGCAGTCCCCTTGCATACAACATTGCTAATCTTATTGTAATCCATAAAATAAATAGATATAGTAAATATAATTAGATGAAGTAATTGCTGTGTGGGAGAATAAGGGCAGCTGAACCACGATGTTTCCAGAAAGAAGCAGAAAACACTCAATACTATTTCATCAAATGAACATACCTGAGGAAGAATTGTATTTATACAATATTTGTTTTTGCATAATGTAAAAAACATATTTATCTTTGAATAGTTTTTGTCTTTTCCCCAAAGGCACTAAGATTATAAAAGATTAAAAATGGCCTTTTCCATCATAACAATTGTTTTTTCATTGGAAAAGACACAGTAAATAATATATACTTAAAATAGGAAAAATAAGTCAGGAATCTCAATAGACTTTCAAGAAGTGGGTGAATTTTGTTCTATGCTAAGACGATTGCACTTAGCAACATTAGCACCCTTTTATTTTTATAATTTAATAATATTTTTCAGTTTTAAATTATTTACTACCTTGTCTTAAATGACATTCTGCCTTAGCTAAAGACTGATCAATGAAGTTTAGACTGCACCAAGAGAAAAAAAATATATCTTTGGAACATGTTGTTATCATCAAAAGAGTTAAATTAGAAGTCAAATAAATAAAGTGAATTGACACAGGAACAGAAAACCAAATACCACGTGTTCTAATTTATAACTGGGAGCTAAACATTCGATACTCATGGACATAAAGATGGCAACAATGGACATTTGGGTCTGTTAGAGTGGGGAGAGAAAGACGGTGGACAAAGGTTAAAAAAATTAACTATTGGTACTATGCTCAGTACCTGGGTGACAGGATCAATCATATCTTAAACCTCAGTATCATGTGGTAAACCCATGTAACAAACCTGCACAGGTACCCCCTGAATCTAAAATAAAAGTTGACATAATAAAAAAAAGAAGCCTTAGATAGACCCTCTACTAAATTAATTAAATTCTAGGAATAATAAATAAATAAAACCTTGGAAACTTCAAATAGTATTAGTGGCTGTTTAATTGAATATTCCTGAAATAAAGCTCAAAAATTAATACTAAATTATAGAATTAAGCTATATTCTTTCATTAGCAAAGAGGAATGAATTCTACTTACCTCCAACATAATTAATACAACTGGATTTAAATGTACAATTATTCAGCAAGAAATGGGGTGAGTACATACATGCAAGCAGGCAGTATACCCCAAAAATTGGATCCCAAAGTTTGCTAGTAAATCTATTACTGAAGAATAAAAATAAGTCCATTGTCCTCAATAGAGACCCTTCAAAATATGGATCACATATTGCCATTGTAAGGATGAAACTTACCTGTAGAAAATAACTTTTTGTACTTTCAGACTCTTGGCTTACAAATTAGGACAAATTACCTAAAAACTCAAACTCTTAATTTCTAATAAAAATTCTGAGATTTAGAAATGAGACTTTATGTAGAAAGCTGAAACTGGATGCCTTCCTTACACCTTATACAAAAATTAATTCAAGATGGATTAAAGACTTAAACGTTAGACCTAAAACCATAAAAACCCTAGAAGAAAACCTAGGCATTACCATTCAGGACATAGGCATGGGCAAGGACTTCATGTCGAAAACACCAAAAGCAATGGCAACAAAAGCCAAAATTGACAAATGGGATCTAATTAAACTCAAGAGCTTCTGCACAGCAAAAGAAACTACCATCAGAGTGAACAGGCAACCTACAAAATGGGAGAAAATTTTCGTAACCTACTCATCTGACAAAGGGCTAATATCCAGAATCTACAATGAACTCAAACAAATTTACAAGAAAAAAACAAACAACCCCATCAAAAAGTGGGCGAAGGACATGAACAGACACTTCTCAAAAGAAGACGTTTATGCAGCCAAAAGACACATGAAAAAACGCTCACCATCACTGGCCATCAGAGAAATGCAAATCAAAACCACAATGAGATGCCATCTCACGCCAGTTAGAATGGCAATCATTAAAAAGTCAGGAAACAACAGGTGCTGGAGAGGATGTGGAGAAATAGGAACACTTTTACACTGTTGGTGGGACTGTAAACTAGTTCAACCATTGTGGAAGTCAGTGTGGCGATTCCTCAGGGATCTTGAACTAGAAATACCTTTTGACCCAGCCATCCCATTACTGGGTATATACCCAAAGGACTATAAATCATGCTGCTATAAAGGCACATGCACACGTATGTTTATAGCAGCACTATTCACAATAGCAAAGACTTGGAACCAACACAAATGTCCAACAATGATAGACTGGATTAAGAAAATGTGGCACATATACACCGTGGAATACTGTGCAGCCATAAAAAATGATGAGTTCATGTCCTTTGTAGGGACATGGATGAAATTGGAAGTCATCATTCTCAGTAAACTATCCCCAGAACAAAACAGCAAACACCACATATTCTCACTCATAGGTGGGAATTGAACAATGAGAACACATGGACACAGGAAGGGGAACATCACACTTCGGGGACTGTTGTGGGGTGGGGGGGAGGGGTGAGGGATAGCATTAGGAGATATACCTAATGCTAAATGATGAGTTAATGGGTGCAGCACACCAGCATGGCACATGTATATATATGTAACTACCCTGCACATTGTGCACATGTACCCTAAAACTTAAAGTATAATAATAATAAAATTTAAAAAAAAAAGAAATGAGACTTTCTGACAGCGGTCATCTGGAGTCCATAACATCAGGTACACATGCTTTCCACTTGACCATTGTCCTCCTGCACCTCATCCCACTGGTTCCTGTACATTTCATGGAGTAGGTGCTCGTCATGTATGGCAGCAAGAAAGCATCTGCTCCCGGGAACCTCCCACACATGGATCGGACAAGTGGCTTATTTTAACAATTCTAATATTTCCGAACAATATAACTTGCTACTGAGGTTTCATCAGAAGATAGTTAGGGAGTAAGACCAGAAGGTGGGGAAAAGTACGGACTATTCATTTGACTGAAATGATTCACATCAAACATTCAAAAATGGGTACTCTATGCACTGAAAAATATTAGTATATTGAAAAATATACAATAGATTTCAGTAAGAAAACACAAAAACTCTTTCAGTATGTACAGAGCTCATTTAACTGGCTGTTTTTAAAAACAATAATAATTATTATATTATCATTATATATTATAATATATTATATAATAATAATTATTATCATTTTGATACAGAGTCTCACTCTGTTTGCCCAGGCTGGAGTGCAGTGGCGAGATCTCCACTCACTGCAAACTCTGCCTCCCGGGTTCAAACGATTCTCCTGCCTCAACCTCCCAAGTAGCTGGGACTACAGGCCTGTGCCACCATGCCTGGCTAATTTTTTGTATTTTTAGTAGACGGGGTTTCACCATGTTATCCAGGATGGTCTCAGTCTCCTGACCTCATGATCTACCAACCTCAGCCTCCAAAAGTGCTGAGATTACAGGCGTGAGCCACTGCGCCTGGCCAAAAAATTATTTTTTAAGATCTTAATTTCATAAAGAAATGTCATAAACCATTGCTCTTTAATTGTACATTTTGATAAATTTTAGTTTATCTTTATAATTAAAATTAAGAGAAATAATTGTAGTGGTGTCAAAAAATATTTACCATTGCACAAAAGCATTGACTTTTTTTTTTTTTCTTGCAGCTAAAAATTCCTCCTGCAACATTTATTCAGAGTTTGAATGTGGAAATGGTGAGTGCATTGACTACCAGCTCACCTGTGATGGCATTCCTCACTGTAAAGATAAATCAGATGAAAAACTGCTCTACTGTGGTAAGTGTCTAATATGGGTTTGCTCATTTCAGATAAAGTTTTCTGATTCTTTTACAGTTTTTGGTTTGCTTGTCTCTGTTTGGTTTATGTGGATAGTTTATTTAATGTCTCTCATTAACCTGTATCTAAGGAAATTGACGTGGCTTTGCTTGTGTTAAAATGAGGTACTTTATCTCCCGTTTGATAGCCATAATATTCACTAAATAATTTCCTCATGGTTTTCTATCCACAAAATAGACTCTTTTTTTTTTTTTTTTTTTTTTTTTTTTTTTTTTTTTTTTTTAAGAGACAGGGTCTCATTGTGTTGCCCAGACTGGTCTCAAACTCCTGAGCTCAAACAATCCTCCCGCTTCAGCCTCACAGAATGCTAGGATAACAGGTCTGAGCACCACACCCAGCCAGAATGTGAATACTTTTAAAAGTAGTAGCTAATCTTTTGAACTCCCTACTTATTCATCTTTAGCTATAGGTTTTAGGCTTACTTTCTTTAAAATGTAACTCAGAAACATCAGTGATTTTTGGATATGGACAGGCTTACTCTGAAGCAGAGTTTCACCAACAGATAATAGCACATTGTTGGGTTGTTATCAAAGTCTTGTCGATTCTATTTCTGTCTCCAGGATTAGCATGGGGGCTAGTGTCCTTTGGTACAAAGGCTCATTGCCTTAGGCATGGTCCACATCAAACATAGAATTCCATCAGCTATGCTTCTCTTGGCAACACCAAGTGATAGTCAACATCCACCCTCCCTCAGGAGTAGAGATTAGCTTTTATACTCTAGTAAGCAACTGAGATTTCCCTTCATTGCAACAATATTTTTTCCTGGAAATTTGTCTTTGCATAATCATTGATAATCATTGTATATTTGATCCAGATTTTTAAAAAATTGTCCTGATTTATTTTTAATCCTAGAAATCCAATAGCATTGGGATCATGTACTATGCAAAATTTAGGAATCTATACCTGAAGCTGCTGCATTTTATATCTGCTTTTCTCCTCTATTCCATTATCTGGGTAATAATTACACCTAAATAATTAAAGAAAAGCTAGAGTAAGAGAAAGACAGAATCTGTGAGATCCACAGACAGTCTTCTCACTCTTTTACATTACAAGACAACACACCATCATTCAAAATGAGAGTCTAATGTAATTTGTCCATAATTGATGTGTAACCAATGTCTTAAAGAATTTGTCTCAAATAACATATTGGCTTTAATGAATGGCTGTATTCTATAAGATATAAAAATATTAAAGCATATAAATTGTATTGCAATAAACTCACAGGCTTGCATTTACTATAAATTGACTTGAGATTCTATTTCATATTATTTTTATCTTTGTAGAAGTCAGATGATATTTGTGTAGAGCAGGAGTTGGCAAGCATATTCTGTAAAGGTTCAGCTGGTAAATATGTTAGGTTTTGTGGGTCATATATGCTTTCTGTCACATATACTCTGTTGTTTATTATTTACCATCCTTTAAAAATGTAAAAACTGTTCTTAGTCCAAGAGCCATACGAAAACAGTCTCACAGGCTGGATCTGTCCTATGGGCAATAGTTTGCCAATGCCAGGTGTAGAGTATGGGCTTTGGACTCACACCTGAGGTTAAATCTTTGTTCCCAAACCTGCTAGTGTAATTAGCCTAGTTTGCAAACCCTAGTGTGACTAGGGCAAGTAACATAACTCACTTCTCTGTGTTTTAGTTTTCTACTATTAAACAACTAGCTCTTATGGTAGTCGAGAGCATTAAACCAGCAAGTGTTTATCTACATATACTCAATACAGAGGCTGGGGCAAAGCTGGCATTTAATACGTGGCAGCTATTGTTATTGTAAGTGGTAGCTTCTGCCCCAAATCAGAGAATGTCAAGAAACTTTCATAATGGTAAACAGAACTCAGAAGGTAATTCTTTCTCAGGGAATTCTGTGGATATTTTAAGATAATTTTAAGAGAAATTTATTGATATTTAGATGACTCCATGAGACACTGATTCAGGAATACATGCTTTGTTGCTTTATTTCCTTATTATAAAATCCTTGCAGATAGATGCAAAGGATATCGGAAATGGATGTTGGTGTGTTTTTGTTACGTTTGAGGTACATATTTATTGCATCAGAATTGAATATGTGATATATGTTTATTTCTGTGCTATTTGACAGAAGTTCCAGAAACAATAACGTGGGTATAACTTGAAAAGATCTCCAGGCATGAATCACTAAAGTTAAAACACTAAGTCAAAAAGGGCCCTTGCTGGAAGAACTACTCTTTGACAACGCATAAACATTCTAATCCAGAGCTTTTATATGGCACAGCACTTGTTTTATAGATCCATAACCCAGTCATTATGAATGAAATATTATCTGTGATTTTCATTTTGTACAAATATTTCTATATGATCTCTGGTTGTGCGTTTCTACTTTTATTTATAAGAAAACAGAAGCTGTCGAAGAGGCTTCAAGCCATGCTATAATCGCCGCTGCATTCCACATGGCAAGTTATGTGATGGAGAAAATGACTGCGGAGACAACTCTGATGAATTAGATTGTAAAGGTAAATACTTGTTCCACCAATCTGAGAATATTGGTGTGCTAAGTGTTTCCTGAACTTTTCCAGCATTCGTTTCTGAGAGCTCTATGGCATATAACAACACCTAGTAACATCTGTGGATCACAATTTGGTAAATGCTGTTGGAATGGAGTTGCTAAAGTTACTTGAATATTCTGACTATGTTCTCTATTTCTGTTTTCTACTCCTTTCCTCACTTTAAAACTCTTATAATTTCTCACCTCTTCAGTTCCACCTTCCTGGATTCGGACATTTCTACCAGAATGTGTAATATTGAATTTTCTGCTCCAAAAATGTCCCCTTTTATTCTTTAGTTCTCTGTTTTACTCATGATCATGTTTTCCTAACCACTGGACAGGAAACTTTGGTGTTCTCATTAATTTCTCCTTCTCACATATCCAATCATCAACAAATCTTCCAGTTCTTTGAAATATCTTCCATTTCAATCCACTTTAAGCCTGGGCTAACAGAGTATGCCTTTACCTGGTTTCTCTGCCTATACTTTTTCCAGTTCATCCCTATGTCATCATTCATGCTAATACTGTTTAACATTTTCCAAAAGTGACTATTGGGATAGATGATGAAGCCAAACTACGTGAGTTAGAACTGCTGCCACAACACTTACTGTCTAAATTTGGATATCGCACTGAACTATTCTGTGTCTCAGTTTCCCAAATAGCAAGGTAGGAAAAATAATTAAATAAGAATAACAATATTAAATAAGGTTAGAACAGTATTTGGCAATAGTGAATGCTATGTTAGCACTGGCATACATATATATATATATATATATATGTATATTGCATTGATAAAGAAACTTTTAATGGAATACCAATGTTTGCAGAATAAATGATAAGTTTTAGTCTGACACTGAAAGCCTTCTTAAATCTGGACCCCACAGGTATTTCCAAAGCATTATCACTTTAGAGACTTGCCATTCAATGGACACACTTTATTGAGTGCAATGCATTAAGGTTCGAGACACAAAATTCATGAGACACGTGCCTGTACTCAAGAATATCAAATTCTAACTGTAAGACAGCCGTGTAAACAGAACGAGAGCTCGTGCTGTGATTGCACACGTAAGAACACCCACATGTCTTTTTTTGTTTTTTGGCTTGCAAGTATCCTCACAGGTTTCACAGGCTATGCTGAATTTATACTGAGTCTTAAACTAAAAATAAGGTAGAATGAATGAAACAAAAGAGAATTCCAAGTAGAGGGACTAGCATTGAAACTGAAAGTAATTTGATATAGTCACAGACAGATTACATATAAGAGAGTGGTAAAAACAGAAGGGCCAGGCGCGGTGGCTCACGCCTGTAATCCCAGCACTTTGGGAGGCTGAGGTGGGCATATCACGAGGTCAAGAGATCGAGACCATCCTGGTCAACATGGTGAAACCCCATCTCTACTAAAAATACAAAAATTAGCCGGGCGTGGTTGCACTCGCCTGTAGTCCCAGCTACTCGGGATGCTGAGGCAGGAGAATCGCTTGAACCCGTGAGATGAAGGTTGCAGTGAGCTGAGATCACGTCACTGCACTCCAGCTTGGCAATAGAATGAGACTCCGTACCCCCCACCCCCCAAAAACACCAACACAAACAAAAAACAGAGAAGGTACGGGAAGGAGCCAGGGCATGAAGGTATATTTTGTGCCATGTGAAGTAACTCAAACTTTATCTTGTAGTCACTAGAAAGTCACTAAAGGTTTAAAGCAGGCCAAATATAATCAAATTTACATTTCAAAAAGGAACGAAAAGAATAGGATTGTGTTAATGAAACCTATAATAATAAGATTTGTTTGTGTGGGAATGGGGATAAGACAATAAGGATAGTTTGCATTTTGAGATTGGAGCACTTGAGGAAATCTAAATGAAGCTGTTTCACAGGCATCTAGATAGGTAGAGATTTGGAACTCAGGTAATAGATGTTGATCAGAAGTATTGATTTGGGGCACATTAAGGAGAAAAACTCAGAGGAAGTGTGGAGTAATGATTGCATGAGTAGAGTGCATCAAAATTACTTATTTAAATAACAAATTATATATGAAAAGGTGAAGTAGCCTGCAGGGCTAATAGAAGGATATGCTTAAGAAATTATTTTCTCAAGAAAGGAGGATCATTCAGCATTTTCAAGTGCTACAGAAAGGGTAAGAGGGCAGGCATGAACTGGAGGTATCCATCATATTTGGCAAATAGTAGATACTCGCTTGGTTACATTCATGTGTATCAGTTCAGTGCAATAGTAGAGGAAAGCAAGAGCACATTGGATGAAGGCAGAAAATGGGTGGTAAGGGAGTAAAGACAGTGAATGAAAACTGTTTTTAGAAAAGATTGATGTAAAGGAAAGGTATGAAGTACAGTTGTGATGAGAGGGCTATGCAGAGTTGAGGAAGAGGGCAGAATGTGTGCAAATTATTTTGTAGTTGTATGGAATGTTGGGAAGTTACTCTGCCATCTTAGACAGTGTGACTTTGCGGAAACACTTGGATAGATTATCATCTAAGGTTGACACTGTAGTTTAGGAAGAGCTAATTACATTTGCCAATTAAGTTACCTATTACCCATAAAAGATTTAAAAAGGTAAAATATAGTCAGACACTGGAAGTAAGCAGAGAGAAATAAATTAGCATTTGGAAGAAAGGAGGAAAAGAAATGAGAAGACCTAGAAATAGATATGTTCTGTCAATTATTTGTAAGCAGGAGAGGAAAATATAACATAGGCATTAAGCCAGGTTAAAGGTAAAGCTATCAAGAAAGAATGTGCAGGAACTGAGCAATAAATACAGAAAATAGATTTTAAGGCAAGATTCATCAAAAGAAACTGTGGGAAGATGATATGTTACTATGAGTTTTCTCCAGAAATGAAAGTATATTTTCAAAAGTGGTAAATAAATTAGTGTGTTTGGGTTTATGAAATATAATACCTCATATATGGTAGGTGTTTATTAAATTCTTATGTGGCTGGTTGAAGCAGTACGTCTTCTAAAATATAAATAGATTTTATTCTGCCTAATGATATCAATACCAGCTGCTGAATAACAATAAAATAACTCAAATAGATATTTCCTATTTTTTAGTCTAAACTCTTGATTCCTGTGTTATAACTATCTCAGTCATACTCTTGGGCACAGAACAGTGCCTTTGCGAATGAAGCTTCTCCCTTAAACTTTCTTTTATGGTAAAATTATAACAGTTGGATGTCTTAAAAATAAACAAGCAAAACTTATGCCTTAAAGCTGGTCACACTGAATGCAGGACATTTGAAACTAAAATTGCTCATGGAAACACAATCATATGCTTTATTACTTAACAGAAACTAGTGAATTTAATTCAATGGACCAGCTCCTTTAGGATAAACAAATGGGTAGCTATTTGGATGAAAGATTACTCTTAATTGAATCTTTTCGTTTTGATTTTTCTCTCATTTTAAGTTTATTAACATAGTGTCCTTGTAGAGTACCTTTCAAGCTATAGAAGGAAGACTTCCCTGGGTCCATAACCCATAAGCCAGGCTGTCTGATAAAGACTTATATTATGCAAGTGTGTTTCCACCAACTATCTCCCTTATAGTACAAAAAGATGATAAAGGAAAAGGCATAGATAATGGCTCAGGGAGAATGGAAAAGAGGTCTCTTTCCAAGCCCTTTCTTCCAGTTACCCCTTCTCTCTTTCTATTGTCAGTGCAATGTAGAGATGCAGTGCTTTTTTGTACATATATGCAGACGTGCAAATCACCTATCACTTTTTAATCAAAATATAAATGATAAAATGATACAATTGGAAGTCAGTATATACAGGGATATTTTGATAGACTGTGGTAAGAGACTATGGTGGAGCCATCTGTAAATTATCTGAAGTACTATTATACTTTGCTGAATTCAGATGTCAGTAGTAATTATTACTTTTTTTTAAATTTCACAAGAGCAGAGAGTCTGTTTACAGAGTAGAGAGGGTGTTGCAATGAATTGCTTTTGGTTTCTTCTCTTTTTGGGGAAAAGAAATATGCCAAATCTTCATCATTTTTTAAATTTACTGCCCCTTTATAGAGGCCCTTTCATGACTGACAGCTTTAGACGTCAGGCCATCTGGAGGTGGAGAGATGAGGAATTGTTCATAAGTTTCTCATTTTGTACTCCTCTTCTGGTTGCATGGCAGGTCGAGTGAATATATTCAGGGAGAGTGCATGATATGCTTCCTTCCCTGTTGAGATGAGTACAAACTGCTCCCTTTGGGAAGTACATGAAATTCCTTGGGCTACGGAAGTACTTTTAGGTAGACTGGGAGCTAGCAGTTCTGATGCTCCCTAAAGGAGAGGAAACTGGCATTTGTTTTTTCCTAAGTTCATAGCAAACCTTTGAAAGATTCCATAAACAACAAGCTAAACGAAAAGGATAAACATAGCTGGAGAAGAAATCGGCATTCCTTCTAGATTTGTGCACCCTTAGAACCTAAGGGGTGAATTAAATAATTAAATAAAAGATGTTGTTTGAAAGTAAATGAAAGGGAGATATGAGAGCAAACTTAATGCTTCCCCCCCCCCCCCTTTTCAGCTTCCCTTTGCTACAGGTTGGGTAAGGGATGTTGGAAGAGAGAATTGACTTCGGTTATTTATAAGAAACATCCTAAGAACCACAGAAAGGCCATTGATTTTTAAATCTTTCAAATCTCATTAAATATTTTAGCTGACATGCTAAAAAGAAAGTGGAAGAAATAGTAAAATTAAAGTATATTAGAGAGAGTGGTTTTACTTTCTCTCTTGCTGCTACTTTTGATCCACAATCCCTGACAGATCTTCCTTTGTAGTGCCTCATTGCTATTCCTGCTGTGGCTGTAGGGTGTTTTCACTCATGTTTCATAGGCTTACTTTTTCTTTCGGACTACCTGGAGGGAAAAGTGTAGTACCTCTCCCTTGGCTTATCTTTATTTGGACCATATTATTTTATTTTCTCTCTTTATCAGGACTCTTAGCCCGAGGAAATATTGTCAGAAAACTTTCATATTCACTTGACAAATGAGAGATTTCAGTATCTTTCTTCCCCAAAAATCACTGTATGGATGAAACAAATTTCAATACTTAACTGACCAAAACGAAGTGAAGAAGAAATATAGTTGAAGCAACAGAGAGAAAGAGGTTTTGGCAAGAGATGTTTTTACTTATTTAATGAAGTTCCTACTATTTCTGTAGATTTTTTTTTCCCCACAGGATTCTCCTTTCTTGCCTGTTAATGAAGGCGATATTAATCCCCACGATCACCTTGCTCCTACTGCTTACAAAATTCTGCCACAACTTTCGTCACCCTGTCTAACTCTGGTGGTTCTTAAACCCTATACCAAATAATGTAAGATGTGGAGACAGGATCAGGTACAAAGGGACAATCTCTTCCTACTTGCACCTCTTACACACTCTGAGCCCATCCTTGTCCCCCTCCCAAAGACTCATTAGCCCCATTGTTATTTTGGAAAATAGGAGAAAAAAATAAATACATCCTGCAAATCTTCTACTCTTTGTTCTATCCTGCGAACTTCTTCCTTTATCTATTTCCTTATGCTTTTTAATACAGGTTTTTTTTTAATTACTACTTTCTAACCACTCTTCTGAACTTCAAAGTTAAAATTTATTTTCATGTAGTTCGAGGTCCTCTATTTCTTTCTTGTTTCCAGAACTCAATCTAAGACTGTGTTCCGTTTGTCCCACATGTCCTTCCACTCTTCTCCCAAGTTATCCTTTACTTTCTCTGTTACCTCAGAACTACCAGTATTGGTTTTTAAAACCTTATTACTGTGAAACCGCTGAATTTCCAGTTTTCTTGACTGTCTGAAATGCCATTCCCTACATTTGCCTCTTCATTGTCTCTGCCAGTACTTTTCACTCAGACAGAGGATTCTCTTTGGGAGATTGGAGGCAGATGGTGATGGTGAAATGAGTTGCAAGTGTCCCTATTAGTATCTTCCTGGCATCCTAAACTCTAACTTCAAGCAGATAGAAACTCAAGTGCGTTACGAGATGAACCATTATAGGCTTACTTAGGAATATCATAACTACCTAAAATGTTATTAAACAGAGAAATGCAATCTGTCTTCTAAAAAGAGATTATAAGCAATCTTTTGGAACAAAGTAAGAAACTGCTAGTAGACGGTGAAGCCAAAAACAAAAGGTAAATGATTGACATGATTATATTTATGTCATATATTGCTTTCACTATTTCTATTGAAAAAATAGAATATGAAATATAACACAAAGGAATATAAAAGAGGTTTTGCTCTTATAGAAATAAAATAAAAAAACTATTTTTTCTGTTTTGGAACAATGTATTTATCTCTACTTACAATAGATTATCTGTTTCACATGTTGTAATATCATTTTTAATAAAAAAGTGAAGCAATTATAATTGCAAATTGTAAATAAAACATTTATTCTAATCATCATTTAAACAGATAAGTATGCAATTTTGAGATACAATTCAATATAATAAGAACCGTACATTATGAAATACAAATGACATACACACCCTTGAGTAAAATCTGCATATTTTAAAATAGCATTTTAACCATTTGTGATTGATATAATTTCTATTTATAATTAAACAGGCTCTTTAAAATACCAACACTGGTAACAGTGGCATAATCAAAGAGCCCTTCAGGTTGACCTTTAATGTAATCAACTTGTAGAAATTTGAGTTTGGAATAGAAATATCACCTAAGTTAATTTAACATACATAGCATGTCATGTATCCATCCACAGCATTTTACTGGAAACCATTATATGACTATGAATGGGTAAGCAACTTAGAAAGGAATATATGATTAAAAATAAGATACTTTATACAAAATGTGTATAATGACATAGCATATTGAATCTAATTTTCATTTAAGTAGAGCAGAGAATTGGATGACTTTTATAACAATAATAAGGAATGACACATGTATATGTTCCTTGGCATGAGGCATCCTATTTCTTATATTAAATATTAATGATGATATGGCCATGTAACAGAGTATGAGGTAGCATAGATGACTTTCTAGTAGTGGTAAGTTGTTCCCTCTGAGAAACAAAGCCAGTGTTCGGTGGCTCCCCCCTGCCCATCTCTTCGTTCCTGTTTCTATCTCTGTCTCTCTCTATTACAGCAGGAAATGCTTCACTTCTTGGCAACCAGGTTGGGATTTCCCAGTAGGTATTTAATCAGGCATTTGCCTACTGTCATAACCTTGGAATGTTGAAGGTGGAAAGAGAGAATTTCCAGCAACATTCTTTTTTTTTTTGGCTCAGTGCTAGGGTGATATTACCACAGCAATATGATATGAACACAGCATAGTCCCTGCTCTCATGGAACTTACATTTAGTTAGTGAGACTTCAGGTACTTAAACAGGCAGCTGCAATGCAATATGCTAAATACCACAACAGAGAGAAGAATTGTGTGATAGGGGAAGACATATAAGAAGCATCTAACCCACACTTGAAGGTGGGGTTCAGGGGTCAGGTTTGGCTTCCCAGAGTTACAAAAGCAAAATCAAACAAAATTATATACAGTAATTGAAATATTCAAAATGCAAAAGCAAGGAGTCATTCTGTCCCATCTTTCCATTTGTTTATGTACCTGTTTTTCTAGTTTCAACCTGTGCCACGGTTGAGTTCCGCTGTGCAGATGGGACTTGTATTCCAAGATCAGCACGATGCAACCAGAACATAGATTGTGCAGATGCTTCAGATGAAAAGAACTGCAGTAAGATATTCCACTACCTTTTGTCTGTTTATACTTGGGCACTTTTGGCATTGCATTGAACACTGTGCAAGATTTTACTGAACTTTGTCCAAAATTGGTATGTAATTAACCCCTGTTGTGTGGGATAATTACATATCTATTTCCTCAAATGAAGTTAACTTTTCTCATCTCTATGACCTACATAGAAGGCTCATAATCTTTGCAAATGAGGTACTTTTTCATTTTTTTGTTTACCTTCTTCTAGATAACACAGACTGCACACATTTCTATAAACTTGGAGTGAAAACCACAGGATTCATAAGATGTAATTCTACCTCACTGTGTGTTCTGCCAACCTGGATATGCGACGGGTCTAATGACTGTGGAGACTATTCAGATGAATTAAAGTGCCCAGGTAATACTAGATTTTAGAAAAACACAGGCTTTGCCTTGGAGATTTTGAGGCTACTTAGTTGTATAGAGTGAATTTTTAAATTTTTACTCTTAATATCAATTATTGACATTAAAATTTAAATGGCACAGACTAAAATGTAATGAACCTGTTCTAAACATACCGCTTGATCTTTTTAAGTGAGTTACAAAATGATATTCAAGAAACCATCCTAAATTTGGATCAATTTTTTATGTTTAGTTATTAATCCTTTCAAAATTGGTGATTAAGTCTTTCAAATTTGTAATTTATAATCCTTCAACAGAATTATCACATGCCTAGAAATAACTTCATAAAAGAAGAGAAACAATGTTTCTGACAACTGGCTTTACTCAGTGTTATTGTACAGCAATGTTTAATGCAGTTTACAAAATCCTTTGGCATAGTAATTTGAGTAATAGTTACAATCATTATTGAATCAGGTTAAGACAGGTTTATTTATATCTGACTGTTAACCATCTTTACATACATAAGCCCTGAAAACTGTCATCTACATTCTTAGAAGAATGCCTTCCAGCAAAGTTCTTGACTGTTTCTTTCTATTTGAGGACATGAAATTTAAAAAAAAATTATAAAAAGAACTATGTATAACTGGAAGTAGAGATTCTATGTAGGACACTATTAAATTTTGTCTCATACTGGTTTGCCTCTCTCCACCCTGCTGCTACACCCATGTTTTTCATGTTTAGCTGATATATAATAATTTTTAAACAATTTTAAGCAATTATATTCATAAGTATTTTACACAGAAGTTTATACACACACAATCTACTATGAAAATCCGATTTTTTAGTAGATGATACATTTATTATTTCTAAATTCGTGATGGTTCTTTTATCATGTATATAATTGTTTAAATTTTTATTTTACACTCAGAGTGGACATGTATAGCCTTATTACTTGGGTATATTGCGTGATGCTGAGGTTTGGGCTTGTATTGATCCTGTCACCCATTTAGTGAACATGGTACCCAATAGTTTTTCAGCCCTTTGCCTCCTTCCTCCCTCTCCCCTTTTGGAGCCCCCAGTATCTATTATTCCATATTTACTTCTTTGTGTACTCAATGTTT
Organism: Pongo pygmaeus; assembly: GCF_028885625.2. Taxonomy (NCBI): domain Eukaryota; kingdom Metazoa; phylum Chordata; class Mammalia; order Primates; family Hominidae; genus Pongo; species Pongo pygmaeus. The sequence goes on along the minus strand of NC_072384.2, from coordinate 39,909,794 downwards.
AGCTCCCACTTATAACTGGGAACATGTGATATTTGGTTTTCTGTTCTTGCGTTGATTTACTTAGGCTAATGCTCTCTAGCTGCATTCGTGTTACTGCAAAGGACATGATTTCACTTTTTTATGACTGCATAGAATTCCATGGTGTAAGTGTACCATATATTCTTTATCCAGTCCACCACTGATGGACATCTACATTAATTTAATATATTTGCTATTGTGATTAGTATTTCAATAAACATATATGAGTGCATGTATCTTTATTTTCCTTTGAGTATGCGATGAGATTGGGTTAAATCATAGTTCTACTTTTAGTTTTTGAGAAATCTCCAAACTACTTTTCACAGGGGCTGAACTAATTTACATTCCTATCAACAGTGTATAAGTGTTTCTTTTTCTCCACAACCTCACCATCTCATTTTTTGACTTTTTAAACAAAAGGCATTCTGACTACTATGAGATGGTACCTCGTGGTTTTGATTTTCATTTCTCTCATGATTAGTGATATTGAGCACTTTTTTATGTGTTTGTTGGCCACTTTTATGTCTTCTTTTGAGAAGTGTCTGTTTCTATACTCGACCTATTTTTAATGGGGTTATTTGTTTTTTTTATTTCTTATTGATTTATTTAAATTCCTTATAGATTCTGGATATTTGTTCTTTGCCAAATACATAGTTGGAAAATATTTTCTCCCAGGGTACCTGTTTACTCTGTTGATAGATTTTTGTTGTTGTTGTGCAGAAGCTCTTTAGTTTAATGAAGTCCCACTTGTCAATTTCTGTTTTTGTTGCAACTGCTTTTGAGGACTTAGTCATACATTCTTTTCCTAGGACTGTGTCCAGAAAAGCATTTCTTAGGATTTCTGCTAGTATTTTTATAGTTTGAGATCATACATTTAAGTCTTCAAACTTCTTTGACTTAATTTTTGTATTTGATAAGAGGTAGGAGTCCAGTTTAGTTTTTTTGCATATGGTAAGTGGGATTGTGTTTTTTATTTAGCCCTCAGCTTGAACTTTATTTGTGTATGGTAATGCTACTGATTTTTATACATTAATTTTGCATCTTCACTAAACTTGATTATGAGATCTAGGGGCCTTTTTTGCAGAATCTTTAGGTGTACATTTATGATGTCAGCGAAGAGAAATAGTTTGATTTCCTATTTTTCTGTTTGCATGCCTTTTATTTCTTTCTCTAGACTGATTGCTCTGGCTAAGATTTCCTATAGTATGTTGAAAAGGAGTGGTGAGAGTAAGCAGCCTTGTCTTGTTCCAGTTCTCAGGAGGAGTAATTCCAGCTTTTGCACCTTCAGTTTGAGGTTGGCTTTGGGTTTGTCACAGATGGCTCTTATTGTTCTTTCCATGACTAGTTTGTCGAGGATTGTTATCATGAAGGGATATTGGATTTTATTGAATGCTTTTTCTGTGTCTATTGAGATGATCACATGGGTTTTGTTCCTAATTCTGTTTATGTAGTGAATCATACTTATTGATTTGCATATGTTGCACCAACCTGGAATCCCAGGAATAAAGCCTACTTGCCCATTGTAAATTAGATTTTTGATGTGCCGCTGGATTTGGTTTGCTAGTATTTTGTTAAAGGTTTTTGTTCCTATGTTCATTAGGGATATTGGTCTGTAGTTTTGCTGTGGTGGCTGTTGTGTCTTTGTCAGATTTTGGTATTAGGATGATTCTGATTTCATATAATGAGTTAGGGAGAAATCTCACCTCCTTAATTATTTGGAACAGTTTCAGCAGCATTGGTATCAGCTCTTCTTTGTACATCTGGTAGAATTTGGCTGTGAATGTATCTGTTCCAGGGCTTTTTAAAATTTGTATATTTTTTATTACTGATTCAGTTTTAGAACTCATTGATCTATTCATGTTTTCAATGTCTTCCTTACTCAATTTTGGGAGATTGTGCCTTTCCAGAAATTTATTCATTTTCTCTAGATTTTATAGTATGTATGCATACAGGTGTTCACAATAGTTTCCGATGATATTTTGTGGGATCAGTTGTTATATTGCCTTTGTCGTTTCTGATTGTGCTTATTTTAGTCTTCTCTCTTTTTTTTTTTTAATCTAACAAGCGGTCCATCAACATTGTCTATCCTTTAAAAGAACCAGTATTTCATTTCATTGATCCTTGTATAGTTTTTTGGGGTCTCATTTTATTTTGTTCTGCTCTGATTTTAGTTTTTTTCTTCTGTTGGCTTTGGGATTAGTTTTTTCTTTCCTTGGTTCGTTTAGGTGTAGTCAGATTGTTATTTGAGCTCTTTCTATCTTTTTGATGTAGACATTTAGTACTATAAACCTTCCTTTTAACACTGCTTTTGCCCCATCTCAGAGGTTTTGGTATGTTGTGTCTCTGCTTTCATTTATCTCAAATAATCATTTGTTATCTGCTTTAAGTTCATTGTTTACCCAAAATTCATTCAGAGCAAGTTTTAGTTTCCATATTTTGTGGTTTTGAGTATTCCTCTGGTTATTGATTTCTATTTTTTCTATTTTTATTTCATTGAGGCCTGAGAATTTGGTATTTTTAAAAAATTTATTGAGACTTGTTTTATGACCACACGTGGTTAACTTTAGAGTATATTTTGTGTACAGATGAGAAGAATGTATATGCTACGGTAGTCTGGAGTGTTTTGTGGATGTCTATTAGGTCCAATTGGTCAAGTGTTGAATTACATTCAGAATTTCCTTGTTAGTTTTCTGCCTCATTGACCGAATGATGTCACTGGGGTATTGAATTACGCTACTGTTATTGTGGCTATCAAGTTGTTTTGTAGGTCTGGAAGTACTAGTTTTATGAATCTAGGTGCTCTTCTTTATTTTTTTTCTACTGCTGTTGTTTTAAAGTCTGTTTTATCTGATATAAGAATAGCAAACACTGCTCTTTTTTGTTTTCCATTTGCATGATAGATGTTTCTCCATCCTTTTCTTTGAGCCTATGGGTGTCATTACGTCAGATAGGTCTCTTGAAGATGGCAGAAGGATAGGTTTTGCTTTTTTATCCAGTTTACAACTCCATGTCTTTTAAGGCCATTTACATTCAAGGTTAATATTGGTATGTGAGATTTTGTTCTTGTTGTAGTGTTGTTAGCTAGGTGATTTTTAGTGTCATTTGTGTAGTTGCTTTATAGGGTTCATGGGCTGTGTGCTTATGTGTTCTATTGCGGTAGTATCATTCTTTCATTTCCATTCAAAGAACCCCCTTAGGCTCTCTTCTAGCACTGATCTGGTGGTGATCTAGTCCTTTAACAATTGCTTGTCTGGGAAAGACTTTTTTTCTCCTTTATTTATGGAGGTTAGTATGGTGGAATATAAAATTCTTAACTGGCATTTATTTTCCTTAAGAATGCTAAAAATAGGTCCCCAATCTCTTCTGGATTTTAAAGTTTCTGCTGAGAAGTCTGTTGTTAGTCTGCTAGGTTTCACTTTATAGGTGATATGGCCCATTTTTGTAGCTGCCTTCAAACTTCTTTTGTGTTGATGTTGGATAGCCCAATGACCATGTGCTGTGCCTTGGGGATGATTGTCTTGTTCAGTATCTTGCAGGAGATCTCTGGCTATCTTGAATCTGTCTGTTGATTTCTCTAGCAAGATTGGGGATATTTTCATGAATTATACCATCAAACATGTTTTCTAAGTTGCATACTTTCTCTTCTCTCTCATGAATCTCAATAAGTCATAGATTTTGTCACTTTTCATGATCCTATATTTCTCAAAAGCTTTGTTCATTTTCTAAAATTCTTTTTTCTTTATTTTTGAAAAAAAATTAATATGAAGGACCAGTCTTAAAGCTTTGGAATTCTTTCTTCTGCTTGGTCTAGTCTATTGTTAAGGCTTTCAATTGTATTTTGAATTTCTGTAGTGATTTTTTTTAGTTCCAAAAGTTCTGTTTAGTTCTTTCTTAATACTGCTATGTTGTCTTTCAAATCCTGAATTTTCTTTTTTTTTTTTTCTGTTTTCTTAGTGTTAGATTGAAACCTTCTTTTGGGTTTTGTTGAGTATTCTTGCTATCCATATCCTAAATTCTAGAGCATTTGACTGTAGCTCACTGCAGGTCTTTCACATTAAAAAAAATTAATTATATAAAATATTTAAAAGAAATATAGACACTTATTACTTTAGACTCATGAAACTGGCACCAAAAAAAAATTATACTTTAAGTTCTAGGGTACACGTGCACAATGTGCAGGTTTGTTACATATGTATACATGTGCCTTGTTGGTTTGCTGCACCCATCAACTCGCCATCTACATTAGGGATTTCTCCTAATGCTATTCCTCCCTCATCCCCCAACCCCACAACAGACCCCAGTGTGTGATGTTCCCTGCCCTGTGTCCAAGTGTTCTCATTGTTCAATTTCCACCTATGAGTGAGAACATGCAGTGTTTGGTTTTCTGTCCTTGCGATAGTTTGCTCAGAATGATGGTTTCTAGCTTTATCCATGTCCTTACAAAGGACATGAACTCATCATTTTTTATGGCTGCATAGTATTCCATTGTGTATATGTGCTACATTTTCTTAATCCAGTCTATCACTGATGGACATTTGAGTTGGTTCCAAGTCTTTGCTATTGTGAATAGTGCCACAATAAACATACATGTGCATGTGTCTTTATAGCTGCATGATTTATAATCCTTTGGGTATATACTCAGTAGTGGGATTGCTGGGTCAAATGGTATTTCTACTTCTAGATCCTTGAGGAATCACCACACTGTCTTCCACAGTGGTTGAACACTCCCACCAACAGTGTAAAAGCATTCCTATTTTTCCACATCCTCTCCAACACCTGTTGTTTCCTGACTTTTTAATGATCGCCACTCTAACTGGTGTGAGATGGTATCTGATTGAGGTTTTGATTTGCATTTCTCTGATGACCAGTGGATGATGAGCATTTTTTTCATGTGTCTGTTGGCTGCATAAATGTCTTCTTTTGAGAAGTGTCTGTTTATATCCTTTGTCCACTTTTTGATGGAGTTGTTTGATTTTTTTCTTGGAAATTTGTTTGAGTTCTTTGTAGATTCTGGATATTAGCCCTTTGTCAGATGGGTAGATTGCAAACATTTTCTCCCATTCTGTAGGTTGCCTGTTCACTCTGATGGTAGTTTCTTTTGCTGTGCAGAATCTCTTTAGTTTAATTAGATCCCATTTGTCTATTTTGGCTTTTGTTGCCATTGCTTTTGGTGTTTTAGTCATGAAGTGCTTGCCCATGCCTATGTCCTGAATGGTATTGCCGAGGTTTTCTCCTAGGGTTTTTATGGTTTTAGGTCTAACATTTAAGTCTTTAATCCATCTTGAATTAATTTTTGTATAAGGTGTAAGGAAGGGATCCAGTTTCAGCTTTCTACATATGGCTAGCCAATTTTCCCAGCACCATTTATTAAATAGAGAATCCTTTCCCCATTTCTTGTTTTTGTTAGGTTTGTCAAAGATCAGATTGTTGTAGACGTGTAGTGTTATTTCTGAGGCCTCTGTTCTGTTCCATTAGTCTATATCTCTGTTTTGTTACCAGTATCATGCTGTTTTGGTTACTGTGGCCTTGTAGCATAGTTTGAAGTCAGGTAGTGTGATGCTTCCAGCTTTGCTCTTTTTGCTTAGAATTGTCTTGGCAATGTGGGCTCTATTTTGATTCCATATGGACTTTAAAGTAGTTTTTTCCAGTTCTGTGAAGAAAGTCATTGGTAGCTTGATGGGGATGGCATTGCATCTATAAATTACCTTGGGCAGCATGGCCAGTTTTATGATATTGATTCTTCCTATGCACAAGCATGGACTGTTCTTCTATTTATTTGTGTCACTTTTACTTCTGGCCAGGGCAATCAGGCAAGAGAAAGAAATAAAGGAAAGAAATTAGGAAAAGAGGAAGTCAAATTATCCGTGTTTGCAGATGACATGATTGTATATTTAGAAAACCCCATTGTCTCAGCCCAAAATCTCCTTAAGCTGATAAGCAACTTCAAGCAAAGTCTCAGGATACAAAATCAATGTGCAAAAATCACAAGCATTCTTATACACCAATAACAGACAAACAGAGAGCCAAATCATGAGTGAACTCCCATTCACAGTTGTTACAAAGAGGATAAAATACCTAGGAATCCAACTTACAAGGGATGTGAAGGACCTCTTCAAGGAGAACTATAAACCACTGCTCAACGAAACTGGCACCAAGATTCTTAATTTTCTGTTTACAACAACACATTCTTTACCTCAGTATGACTGTAATTAATTTTGAAATTATCTTGAGGTCAGCATATGATAGATATTAATTAAACTAATATTTTATTTTTCTTTTTTGTGATCTCCATCTCTTTCTAGTATTAATAAGTTATCTTAAAATTAACTTTCAACACTAATAGAGAATCACAACTTTTATATTGGGTAAGAAAGAAAGGGACATGCATGCAGGCTTATGAGGCAGGTGGACAGACAGACAGGAAGCCAGCAATGGGTCAGCCTAAATACTTTAGGTTAGATCCAGGAAACATCCTGAGCATCCCAAAATGTTTTGGTTTAATGCTGAATTCACTCAAAAAATATATTTTCATCTTTAATTATATCTACAAAGTCAACATATAAAAAATAAAATGCCTACAATTTTTGTTATCTTAAAACAGTCATAATAGACCATTATAGTGTGATTGGGATATATACACTAGGGTTTACTTCCTGCTTGGCTATAGATCAAACGTCTAAAATCATGTAAACCTGAAGGAGCAATGGAACAGATGACACCCAGTTAAAAGATAAATATAGGCTGGGCACAGTGGCTCACACCTGTAATCCCAGCACTTTGGGAGGCCGAGGATGGAGGATCATGAGGTCAGAAGTTCAAGACCAGCCTGACCAATATGGTAAAACCTCGTCTCTATTAAAAATACAAAAATTAGCCGGGCATGGTGGCACATGCCTATAGTCCTAGCTACTCAGGAATCTGAGGCAGGAGAATCACTTGAACCTGGGAGACGGAGTTTGTAGTGAGCCAAGATTGTGCCACTGCACTCCAGTCTGGGTGACAGAGTGAAACTCCATCTCAACCAAAAAAATAAAAAATAAAAAATAAATAAAAAATAAATAAATAAATAAATATAGTGTTCTATATGTACTCTTGAAGGTTAAAATAATGATAATACTCCATAATTTAAAATATATATATAATTTACAAAATAATTTTACATACAGGTACTTTTTTATGATAATTCTGAAAGGTATAATAATTTTAGATTTGCCAGTGTAACTCGTTTATTCTTCCTTAAAATACAGAATAATTGTTTAAATCCTGTTAAGGAATACTCCAAATAGAGGGCCATAGAAACACTACATTCACACTTTTCCAGGAAAGAGACACCAATGTATTAATTTTATTATTTTGTGCTATGAATACGGAATTAAGAGTATTTTCCACTCAAATATTATTCTTTGGCCTTAGGCTCACTCAATTTAGAGTCATATCTATTTTTTAACTTTATTTTATGTTTATTAACTAAGTGCTACTCTGTTATAATTTAAACCGATTTTACATTACTATAATCTTTCTGTTCTAGGACTCAATCCTGGATTGGATTTGATTATCATGTCTCCTGGGTCCCTGTTCTGGGACAGTTTCTGAATCTTTCCTTTATTTTCATAACCTTGACATTCTTTAGGAGAAAATCTTAGCTATTTTTAAGTTTACTTGTTATTTATCTCTTTCAGTTTAGGGAGTATTAATGATTTATCTACCTATATTTCAGAAGTCTAAAATTAAATTGTTTGACATTACATTCTATATTTTATCACAGTTCAAAACAAACACAAATGTGAAGAAAATTATTTTAGTTGTCCTAGTGGAAGATGCATTTTGAATACCTGGATATGCGATGGTCAGAAAGATTGTGAGGATGGACTGGATGAATTCCACTGTGGTGAGACATTGTATTTAGCTTAGTTTTGTTAACCTTACTCTTACTTATATGTTAGCATTCTCTTATGTAGGAATTTTATACAAAATATTGTCAGCTGATTTTAACATTAATTTTCATTTTTATTAAATAATACAAAAATGGTAAAGATTAAAATTAAAACAAAAGAGCTTATAATGAAGACTAACACTCTTTGGTCCTAGACTTTTCTTTTAACCTCTGTTTTTGTTGAATAATTACTTCCATCAGTTTATAATATAGATATGATAAAGTTATACCTTTGCTTAATTTACTGACTTTAGGTGGTACCTAATGTATTTGCTTTCTGCTATAAAAAATAAGGATTTGACACATGCTACTTGTTATATTTCCCCTGCCTATTATTGGTATCTGCATGGGGGATTGGGTCTAACACCCTGTGGACACCAAAATCCATGGATGCTCAAGTCCCTTATATAAAGCAGCCTAGTAGTTGCATGTAACCTATGCACATCCTCCTGTACATTTTAAATAACCTCTTGATTACTTATAATGCCTAATACAATGTAAATATGATGTCAATTATTGTTTCATTGTATTGTTTTTATTTCTATTATATTTTATTCTTGTATTATTATTTAATTTTATTTTTTCAAATACTTCTGATGTGTAGTTTGTTGAATCCATGGATATTAAAGGCACAGATGTGGAGAGCTGACTGAATATTATTATCCTGAAATTTTGTACTAATTACATGTATAGCTCTCAATAATATACATAAACTTCTATTTCTTTAAACTTTTGCCTTTCATCTTCTACCTCCTAATTTCTGTGTGTGTACACTTTATTTCATGTTACATTGTCAAACTAAGAAAGCATTTTTACATTTATTTTCTAAAATGTATGGATTTTGTGATTTGCAAATCAAAGAAATTTCCAGCAGGAAAACAAGGTGTATATTCATTATTTACGTTTAGCACAAATAACATACACTGTGGTGAATAGATAGAGTGGAAAAAAGATTAAAAATGGATTTTCTGTGAAATGTCAAACTCTCCTAAAAGTAAATGTCATCATGAAACGCGAAGGTGCATTTTGTTTTACTGAGATGCCACATGTCTTTACATTAGAGCCAGATTTTGAACAAGACTAGCAGAGAACTTCCAAAATACTGTATGTGGATTCATAATTTCTGAACAGTGGCCATTATCTGATCATATCTTCTTTAATTTTATTTTTTCCAAACTTCAGTTTTCTAATGTTCTCTGTTTCACAGGTCATCTAATTAAGCATTTTAAATGAAAATGCAAAGTTTTGCAATTGTTTATGAAATCAAAAGTAGAATTGCTATTTTTACAAGAGTTTATATTTTGAACACCTTAATTTAGAAGGATTTTACTTTTGAATGTTTTCTAGTAACAAATATACTGGGTAGAAGGGGAGGCTGGGAATGGAGGAGAGCAATAACAAAATTGGCTTTGGAAATAAATGGAGTGTGTTATTATAATAAAAATATAATCTAATAATAAAAAAGCCAGCCACTATGCCAATTAATTTAGGTGTTATTAGTCAAGTATAACAAACCCAAGTGTTTCCAAGGAAGCAACACAAAAACATCAGCACAGTTGCTACGTACAAAACTGTCGGGTTGTCTTCAAGCTATAACCTCCTTAGTCACCCACCTTTAAAAACAAACATATCTGCTGATTAGTCCACCATACTATTACCTTACTTAGGATGTAAGTGTTTTCTCTTGGCTCAAAGATAGATTTAAAGTTTAAAAGTATGACTAGACTGTACCAGAAATATATATTTTATATCTATGCATTACACATTCAAAAAATAATAATGACAGACAAATATACCTGGAGTAGAGTGACCGCATTAGGACTACCTCAAAGGCAAGCCTTATAAGAATCGTGTTGAAGAAATCGTGGTTGTATCACCTGGAAACACAGAGGGAATATGCAAGCTGATGCCCAAATTTTATAGAATTGTCATAGAAAAGAAGAAGTTGGCTTCTTTTATTATAGGATAGTTGATTTTAGCAGAGTCTAAGAAAGAATCTTCTCACTGTCGGATCTGTTGTAAGACGGTCTCAAACTATTTTTTTTTTTTCCTTTTGTTTGTTTTCTAGATTCTTCTTGCTCTTGGAACCAATTTGCTTGTTCTGCACAAAAATGTATTTCTAAGCATTGGATTTGTGATGGAGAAGATGATTGTGGGGATGGGTTAGATGAAAGTGATAGTATTTGTGGTAAGTTGTGTGTCTTCTGTCCTCAATCAGTTTTTAAGCGTTATATATGCTCTATCATTTTAGAGCATACACAAAATTTGCTAATTTATTAAAATTAACATAAAATTTATGTGTATCTTTCTAGGTAGCTGTTTTTATTATTTGCATGACAATCCATTATTCTATTATTTTTATACATAAACTGTTATTCAATATTTGGTATTTTTCCTTAATATTGCCACAACAAATTTATTTGTACATTTTATTTCTAGCTTTCGGTGACTTCTCTGAAGCAAATATCAATGATTGAGATTACAGGGTCAAATAATCAAACTTATTTTTCATTATGCTTCCTATATACCACCAAGTTACCCTCCAAAATTAGCATACTAATTTATACTGCCACAAGCCACACGTGCTGTTTATGTGCATATGTGTGTGTTATATTCGCCCTTATTGCTGATTTGTTTTAAATAAGAAGTAAAGGAATGTGGCTATTTTATATGATATTAAAATGCACTTTGAAATGTAGCTTTATAAGATTAGAGGTATTAGTGTCAAATAGCTATACTTAACTACTGTATGTCAACTACAAGTCCAGTATAATTGCTTTTTAATATTCACAAATATTTAACAAATAGTTAAATAGAATTATTCACTGAATTTCCTAAGGGGTGAAAGAAGGAAACAAGCTAGTCTTTAAAATTTGTTCTTACCGGCCAAGAATTTCACTATTTTTATAGATGTCTATTGGTTGTCTATCTAATCTATTTCTGTATATGCATTTGTACCTGTAGCTATATATTCTTTACTCATTACATCAGCCTTTGGTGGCAGCTGTAATCATCCTCTTTTAGGAAGAGAAGGACCCAAGTCATAGAATAAGGTGTATGTATAGATTTTAGTATACTTAACACTTCTTTTAAATTTCAGGGGTTGTGGACTGCTATTTCTGTCACAAACATATAGAGAAAGGTAGTATTTTATAGTATTCAAGCTAAACTGAAGTTCTCTGTAAATAATATGAAATTGGAGATATTCTTGAAAGTAGGCAATTTATTTTCTTGTATTTAAGTCACTCAAAATCTACTTTTTATTTACACAGCTGAAACCATTTACAGTTATACAACAGACAAATATAGAAAGATCACTATCAAAAAGGTGTGAAAGAAAAAAGTCAGTAATCAATTAGATGACTGTCAGTCTGTTTCTCTTTGCTATTACTTTTTAAAATAAATTTAATAAAAGAATTACCTATTTACAATAGCATGAGCACGGTTTCAATCTCTAAAATTATCTTACTTTTGACTTTTGTTAAACTCTACACTAAATGGCTACTACTTTTTAAAATAAATTTAAATTTATTTTAAAATAAATAAATTTATTTATTTGCTACTACTTTTTAAAATAAATTTAATAAAAGAATTTGCTACTACTTTTTAAAATAAATTTGCTACTACTTTTTAAAATAAATTTAATTTGCTACTACTTTTTAAAATAAATTTAATAAAAGAATTACCTATTTACAATAGGATGAGCACGGTTTCAATCTCTAAAATTATCTTACTTTTGACTTTTGTTAAACTCTACACTAAATGGCCCCATTGATAACACTGTGCTTTCTGAGTGGACACAATATTATAGGGGCAAAGTCTCTAAAGTCATGTAGAGTTGACTTCTCCCACATCTGCATTTTCAAGCTGTGTGATCACAGACCACTTCATTTTATTCCTTATTTTGTTATTCCTTACCTATTAATTGGATACAAAAAGATTTGTACTTACATACCTACATACCTAGTATGATCATCTAACATAACCAATGTATACTGTATTTATGAGGTTTTTCTGATTTTATTTCTCCTGCCTCCTTTCTTTGTCAAAGTATTGTCAGTGTCCTAATAATGCTTTTTTATTAAAGACTAATAAGAAAATGGACATATTTACCTGCAATCAAAATACTGAGCTTATTTACTTTAATTATGAGCTGTATTTTATGTACTACCTACCAATCTTGAGACACATAAAGAAAATAGTGCTTTAGACCAATCATCAGTCAATGAACTGAACCTCATATTTTAGAACAGGAAAATAACTTTATAAATAATTTATCTCACTTGTTTTCAACCTTTGGAGTACAAAAGATCCTTCTCGGAAGTGTGTTAAAAATGTAGTTTCCCAATTTCCGATTCAAAATATTCTGATGCAGGATGTACACACATTCTTTATTGATATGTACATAGTGATTCTGATTTGGAATATTAAGGGTCCCATTTTGAAAACCATGGTCTAGTTTATTTCCATCTTTTGCGAGATGGAAAGAGGAGAAACTCACAGAAATTAATAAATTTTCCTGAGGTCACTCAGATAATTAACTATGACAGAGGTATGAGCAGAATTCAGGTACCAAGATATTAGTAGGATAGTGACTCTTATCAATCAAATATTATTATCCGAGTGGGTGTGCAAGATGGATCTAGTGGAATTTATCAACTTGTCTTTCTTCTCCCTAGGGGTTCTTTTCCCCGAGGAAGGCAATATGTCTCCAGATGGCAGTGGCAACTATGAAATAAAGTCATGAATTTTTTCTTTGGCCCATTTTCTTCCCAATTGACTATGATGTTTTGGCATGTTCTTAACACAAAATCTGTTGAATACTATCAAGGGAGCCAGAAAATTAGCTGCAAAGAGCCTTATGCCATTTTATAGCTGGAGATATCTCAGTAATTATCTAGTCATACCCATCATTTTAAAGATAGGGTAATTCAGACACTAGTCTCCATCAAGGTCATACAGAATTAGATTTCTCCACTGCCAAATCAGGGCTCTTTCTATTATGACTGCCTTGAGAACAAATTAAAGTGATAATATGGCAGTAGACAAGAAATTTTACATTTATCAAAACTTCCTTAAGAGAAAAAAATGCAGTTAAAAACATCTCAAGCTAAAAAGTAAAAATGTTATACAAAGCATTGAATTGATAATATAATAATAAAAAGGACACTTTATGGTTTCATGGCAAGCTTAAAAAGGATAGATAAGGAGGAATAATATAAAAATATTTTCTGTGGAAAGAGAATTTTATTATAGAAAGTACTAAAGACATACTAGTTAGCAAACAAAATAATTTTTAAATGAAAGTACATTTATTTAATAGATTATTTTCTAACTTCTTCCAGTATTACATAACATGTTAAACTCCTTTCTATTAAATAGATCCTCAGTTAAATAAGCAAGTCTAGATTACCGGGGGGATTTGTCAACATCCACTCTTCATCCTTTCCTCCAGGCTAAGGTATATGTCAAGGACAGGTATGTTTACGTTGCAAAAGACCCCTAGAGGGGCTGGGCGTGGTGGCTCACGCCTGTAATCCCAGCACTTTGGGAGACCGAGGCGGGCGGATCACGAGGTCAGGAGATTGAGACCATTCTGGCTAACAGGGTGAAACCCTGTCTCTACTAAAAATACAAAAAATTAGCCGGGCGTGGTGGCGGGCGCCTGCAGTCCCAGCTACTCCGGAGGCTGAGGCGGGAGAATGGCGTGAACCCAGGAGGCGGAGCTTGCAGTGAGCCGAGACCGCGCCACCGCACTCCAGCCTGGGCGACAGAGCGAGACTCCGTCTCAAAAAAAAAAAAAAAAAAAGGACCCTTAGAGGATTGTATTTTGATACCCCACTCCTTACCATATTGAAAACATTACTTCAGAAAGAATTTTCTGCTCCTAACAACTCTGGCTGAAAAGTAAGAGGATAAATGATAATCCAGTTAAAACACATTGGCTCCTGCTTTCAATTGTTAGAAACAAATATTTTTCATCTAGTCACTTATATTTTCTTCCTGGACATAATATACTATTTTCAACAATTCAACAAATTTCTTTTTTAGCATCTATTCTGGGCAACTTTGGGTCATAAGAAAGTAAAATTAAAAAAAAAAAGAGAGATTTAGGGTAATGTTACTGATTCACTCAGGTACTTTTATAAACAAACAAAAAAACATTCAAAACATTCACTGTATATAACTGCACAGGGACTAGGAAAATATCATGAGGGAGAGCCATTTGACGTATGGCTACCCTATGATCATAAGGGGAAGGAAAGAGGAACCCTTTGTACTTAATAGTCCAAGTCAACAAGCATTTTTTTGAAAGACATTATCATGCAACTAAAGAAACATTGCAGTGATAGAGCAAAGATAGATTCCAATTATTATGCATGAAAAAAATGGAACGTGCATGCATTTATTCTTTTTGGTATTATAAGATGGAGAGTAATAGTAATGACATGAGTGGTTAAAAGATGGTGCTTAGGATTCGGAGGGTGCTTAGGATCTAGGGGACTCCCAGTTCAGCACGCGGAATTGTGTGCAACTTGTGACTTTCTGCAAGCTTTTCAACTTCCCCGAGCCTCAGTTTTCTTTTCTGTAAAATGATACTGATAATAGTTCTATTGGTTGGGCTTATCGTAAGGAATAAATGAGTTAATATGTTAAGTGCTTAGCACATATTAAGCAATAAAAATGGCATTATTTCAATTACTATTATTTTTCTAGTTCAGTCCTTTAGAAATGTTATCTCAGTGTATTCACAATTCTATGACATTTCTATGCTTTGCCACATTTTACAAGGATAAAGTACATTATTTTCTACCATGTAGCTTTAAGAAATATAACAATTATAGCTAGGAAAGAATGCCTTCTTAGATAAAAATGTGTAGACGACTACGGGGGAAGAATGATGTTTAATGATTCTCAATAACTACGATCGCCTCCTTACAAGCAACATTCTTCTGCTTCCCCCCTTGCTATAGAAAATGTAAATGGTAGACATTTTCCAGTGGACACAGAGTGATCTTAATGGCATTATGTTTTTGTGTTTCAGGTGCCGTAACCTGTGCTGCTGACATGTTCAGCTGCCAGGGCTCTCATGCCTGCGTGCCCCGACATTGGCTTTGTGATGGTGAAAGGGACTGTCCAGATGGAAGCGATGAGCTTTCCACAGCAGGCTGCGGTATGAACACTGGCCAGGGCTGCATGTCAAAACAAACTGTTACAGCATCCTTTGTTATTTGTTTTTGTAGTATTTGCCATAGCACATTTCTCATTGCTTTCCCAGTTCCTGGGCCCATAGGTAGTATTGGACTTAATCAGGTGGGATGATGTTATCACAGTAGTTCTGCAACCTCTTTAACTACTGTTCAATGTTTCAAACATGCACAGTCGGATTACCCATTTTAAAACCATTTTGATAAACACAGATTTATCATTTCACTTCTCAGCTAATGTAACTGCACTTTATGTGTACGAGTGCAGTAGGTTTGGTACTTTCTCTTTTTTGTCGTCCACCACCATCCCTTCTGAAGGCTTTTAGATTGTCTGTTACAGAAACTCTGTGAATGACTTCTCTGATCCTAAATAACTACTGATCAGGAGGTCAGTAAACACCTATTAGTCCTATGGATAGGGTATTAACCCTTCGGTCATGTAAAAATAGTATGGATATAGCTGAATGAAGCTGACGGATCAGAGGAGCACCTTCGGAGGTCAGACAATTTACTAAGTTTCTGACTCTAAGTCACCTCAGGAAATTTTCAGGGCATTACTCAACAGTAAAAATTTAGATGAATTCCTTTGCATGATCAGGAGGATGAAGGGACTGAATATTTGAATGCAGATCCCAAGGTCACATAGGGGATCTTTTGGGCTGAGCAATTTGTCAGAAATAATGCTGCGAACTCCGCTTGTTAAAATGAATTCTGCCAGTCATCTCTCCAATGGCCTGCCTTCACATCTTTAAAGCATTGTATTTGAAGCCATAATGTAAGTGTGTGTGTGTGTGTGTGTGTGTGTGTGTGCAGGGGTATGTACGTGAGGAATAGTTAAAGCAGAAAAGAAAAAAGAAAACTCCGAGGCAGACCTATTTGCACAGAACTCATACTATTTTTGTAGAATAATTCACTTTGATCTTGAAACTGATATGTGTGTCTGTAAAGGTCAGTGGGGCCACTGAGGGCTACATAATAAAGGATTATGCATCAATTCAGGGATCCAGATGGTCCCAGTATGCTGTTGCTATTGTAGCAAGTTAACACTCTGGGAGGCATATTAACACTTTTGTACCACATGGGTACTATTAAGTAAATTCTGTTAAAATGCAGCAAATTGTACTCAAGTGATCTGAAAGTGTTAACACCAAATAAGTCGCTGTTGCTCAGTGTTTTAGAGATTAATTCATGTATTGGAATTGGTGTAATTCACCTGAGTTATCCAAGCTGGCATACAGTTCAAAGTTAAGAGGAGTTAGTAAAATCAGAGTTTTACTCTGATTACAATAGGCAATTGTTCATGCTACTTCTATGTGGCTTCTATACAGCTTTAAAAAAATCTTTGTTAAAAGTAAATTATGCCTGATTATATTTTAAAAACCCTTATGTGTTACCTACACTATGTCAATAATTTTTGAGATAAAGGGAGAGATTTATTGGTTCATGGAGCCTGGGGCAGTCTGGGGAGAGGGGGCTATAGGCAATGTGAAAGAATGATGATAATACCTGTATCTTAAGTGTTAAAGTGATGTATATAAAATATACTATGTCAATCACAAAGAAATGTTATGTAAAATATCCTACTAATATGTAAAATGCCTCATGAGATGACTTCAAGAAAAAGTGATAATATTATCTGAGTCTTGAGGGACAAAGAAAGAGAAAGGTGTTTCATGTAGAGAAAAGGGCTTATTAAGACATGGAATTGGGAAATAGAAGGCACCTAAGTCTTTCAAGTACCCATTACATATCAATTATTGTAACTGCTGCTGTTATTTGCATTATTGAATTCCCACAGTATTGTAGTGAACTGTTTTGAGGAATCTGCCAAAAATAATTATTATATAAATAGGAGTTTAAAGAGCACCTAGACATTTATTAAATACTTAAGATGAGCCAAATCTGCTTCACATACATTATCTAGTCCTTATAAGAAATTTATCAGATACGTTTTATTATCCCCATTAAACAGATAAAGAAACAGATGCACCAAGAAGGTAAATTGCTTCCTTGAGAATACAAATATAAGTGCCACAGCCACTTTCTGCAAAGCCTTTCTCTTTCCAGCATTCTACAATAGCATATAGCACATTATTGCTATTTGCAATACCCCAAACCTTGAGACCTACATAGCATTTACCTTTTAAATATAAGCAAAGATTACTGAAAATATTTAAATGAGTCTTGCAAACCTCTTATGATTCTATGCATATGGTATTAATTTTTTCTTTCTCTGCACTAGTTATGTTCTTTTGAATTTTTGCTGAAATTTTGATCACTTGGATCAACCATTTTTCCCACTTGTTGGAACATTGCTTTCATGGATCAATATTCCGAAAGGGTCAATATTCCATTTCATTTGTGTGGTACTTATGGCGGGGCTGATGACATCAAAGATCTTACCTTTACCTAATTGGAAACCCCACTCTAGAAGTCACCAAAAAGTTTTATTTTATTTTTTTAAAGACAATAACATTCTAAATCTTCTTAGTTTTCTTTTCACTTCCTTTATGAACATTAGCATTGTTCTTTACCAGTCTATTTTTCACAAGGAATCAATATTTTTATTACTTTACCAGCATTACTGTAGGCATAAGTAAAGGAAAAAAGCCTAGAATATTATTAGCTGAGATATTTTTTCTAACATGTGAACATTTGAATTCATCCTTCAGCAAATTTAAAATTGCTACATGGCTTGAATTCAGGGTCACTCTGGAACAGTTGAATTCATGAATACTAAATCCTTGAATTATGTGTATTTATATTCAGACATTCTAATATAAATACATATGCAATTATTAGCTTATCTGATGTATTGAATATTATGCAAAGTTTTCTTTTTCTCAGTAACTATGAATTATTGGATATGATTTTATATATTCCCCAAGCTCCTAATATGGGAGAAGATAACATATGTGCTCATCTAACTTTGTTTTTTGTGATGCCTTTCTTAGCTCCCAATAATACATGTGATGAAAATGCCTTCATGTGCCATAATAAAGTATGCATTCCCAAGCAATTTGTTTGTGACCATGATGACGACTGTGGAGATGGCTCTGATGAGTCACCACAGTGTGGTAAGTACATCTAAAACTTCATGAAGGAGATTCCTAGGCTAAGAGTCTTTCAAAATTAGTATGTAAATAAATAACTAAAGCAACAAGCAACACATTTCTTAGTGTCATCAACAGCCAGTGAATTCAGTAATATACAATCACAGCACATATAACTTATTTAAGCTCTAGTATAATACATTTATTTGGAAATCATACCTGTTTGCAGTATACTTGCATCAGTAATATTGGAAAATGTTTATAAAAATGTCTTTGGGCTGGGTGTGGTGGCTCATGCCTGTAGTCCTAGCACTTCGGGAGGCTGAGGCGGGTGGATCACCTGAGGTCAGGACTTCAAGACCAGCCTGGCCAACATGGTGAAACCCCATCTCTACTAAAAATACAAAAATTAGGCATGGTGGCGCATGCCTGTAATCCCAGCTACTCGGGAGGCTGAGGCAGGAGAATTCTTGAACCCGGGAAGTAGAGGTCGCAGTGAGCCAAGATCATGCCACTGCACTCCAGCCTGGGTGACAGAGTGGGACTCCATCTCAAAATAAATACATAAATAAATAAATAAAAATAAAAATAAAAAATGTCTTTGGTTTAATGTATTTTGAAATACTTGAAATTTGAAGACAGTATATGGCTGGCTTGTTCAGTTGTATAGACAAATCAAATATTTGAGTAAAAAAAGAACATAATTCAGAATTATCAGAAAAACCGGATACTTAATATTTTTCTACCCTTTATCTTTTGATGTATTCAATGATTGGATAAAATTTAATATTATTATCTTGAAATGTATATTGCCTTTACATATATTTTTCTACGTTATATATAATATCTATACAACATACAACTTTAATGATAGCATCAATATATGAAAAATGCTCAGTTGAAGTTTAACTCTAATGTGAACTTAATGTTTTCGTAAAATATTTGAATGCATAGACATGAATAAATATATGTAATGAAAAGCTGTGAACTTTATATATGCTCATAGAAGGCAACAGATTTAGTGCCTGCCTTTGTCCTCCCTGTGCAGCGTCTATAGCCTCAGCCTTTGATATGAATCTCACTGAAATTAGTGGATATCAGTTTTTATGATTATTTCAGCATGAAGTCATACATCTGATGTGATATTTTAAAGGCTACATCATAACACAAGATATAAATCTGAAGCAGAGTTATATCTGATTGAATATCTCCCCTCTGCTAGACATTATATTTGGTTGATACAGAGGTGAATGAGACAGAGAGGCCCCACTTGGAAAAGTCACAAATGAATGGAAAAAACAGAAATTCAATATAGTACAATAACATATTATGTCAAATAGAAACAAGAATCACAATGAGATCAGAGCTGAGAAGAATCGTTCTTGAGGGAGGCACTAAAGAATAGAAGCAGGGAATGTTAGTAAGAGGAAATCCTATGTAATGCTAGAGAGCATGGTGTGGCGGTTAATAGCATGAACTCCAGAGCTGGAGAGCCTGGGTTCAAGTCCTGGATCTTCCGCTTACTAGCTATGTGACCTTGAAAAGGTCACTTCACTTCCCTGGGCCTCAGTTTTCCATCTGTAAAATATGTTTAATAACAAGGCTTAAATGTTAGGACTGTTCAGAGAATTAAATGAATTTATATTTGTAAAGTTCTTAGAGCAGTTTCAGGAACAGTAAATTCTATATGTGTTTACAAAGACTGTGAATTGAGATGGTCGAGGAATAGCAGTTAGTCTTCTGTTAGGTAAGTGGACGTTTAAAAAGTTGAAGTTAGATTTGAAAAAGGCTGAAATAAAGTGTTAGAGAATTTGTATTTAATTATTTTGTCTCTCAGAGGCCGGTGTACATTTTGAAACAAGAGAATGAAATGTTACAGTCACATTTTTGTTTTGGAACCATATTTTTTCACCAGAGTGGGAGAAATACCGCCATGGACCAAAGGAGCCATAGAGGGAAATAAACTAGTTACGGGGTTATTGTGATAGTTCTGATGATTAATGACGTGGTTTTGAACCAGGCTGGGAATGGTGGAGTGGAAAGTACAGAATGTGTCAGACTTCATTTACAGTAGGACATGGAGGATAAAAGGGAATTTCTAGCTTGGATGACTTGGTGATTGGTGCTGCTGTTAATGAGTGTTGGGATACAAGAGGTTAAGGGTTAATTTTGTCGATAAGATGTGAGATGTAATAAAGACTTTATTGTGGACCTTTTGAATATGAGGTGTTAATCAGACAATCACATAAAGCTATATAGTGAGTGTGTGATAATTTATTTCTAGATCAGAAGAACAACGAGGATAGGTAATATTAATTTTCTGCCCATCAGCCTAAAGGTGGCAGGAAAATAAAGACTGAAGATTGAAGTTAGGGCTTTACTGGCAATATTTTAGAATGGAACAGGAGAGGATTTCATACAGAAGGAAAAGAAGGGAACAGCAAGATCAAAGTTGGAAAGAAGTCCAGGAAGGTAGACTGTGAATATTATTAAGTCAGGAAACTCTAAGGTAGTGTGGTCAGAAACATAAAATGTTGCTAAAAGGTGAAGTAAATAGGAGGCCGAGATCCAGAATTTGACACTTGGCACTTGGTGTTTGTTATCTCTAAGAGGAATTTCAGAAGATAGAGGTCACAGAAATGAAATGTTGATTGATTAGAGATGAACCGCACGCAAGTAAGTGGAAGCCAGACTGGGCAATAAAGAGACAAGAAATGTGCTGATAAGAGGTGCATAGATTTTTATTGTTATTAGACTGGATAAGACTTCAGTATATTTATTAAATGAGAAGAAGGAACTAGTGAAGGAGGAGAGAGAGGGAAGAAATGCTAGGGAAGCTAAGGCTATTTTAGAACTATCTAGTTTAACCATTCCAATATGATAATAATTTAAATTAAATATTCATTATTGAGTATATTTTCTATTGGAATTGTGTTTATTTCTTAAGCCATAAAAATCTTACCCCCTCCCACTTAAAACAGAGCATTTACCCAGATTTATCAGAAAGTTCTACTAGGAATAACTTTTTTTATTGTTGACAAACTTAGAAAACATTCATTATAAAACAATGTTGAAAATCAAATAAGTTGTACTTACAAACAGGCGTAGATATGAACTTTTAACAAATGATGTTTTTTCTGTAATTTGAATAAAGTTTTTAGTGACTCTAAGAATCAAGATATAGGATAAATATAATAGTTTTTGTGCTTATTGCTCTAAAATTGACTTTTAAATCTTTCTCATTTTAACAATGTTTTTACACTTTGAATGCTGTTTTCTAAACATAAACATGATATCAGAGACTCCGAGAATTATTGTTATAGTTCAGAATCAGTTTATCCATATGTTCTGGTACTATACCTAACAAAGCTAATTCTAATAGCTTTCATTTTCATTTTCCATTCTAAGAGATATTACAATCTAGATAATAGGTGAAGAGAAATGGTATAGTCAAGGGTCACTTTCTTATTTCTTCACCTTGAAATAATAAGAATGTCTGTTTCTAACTTGAGTTTTTGGACCATAGTCCTACTTCCAAACCACAAACATCTCTTGCAACTATAACCACTGTTACAGAAAGAAATGAGAAACATTTCTCATAGGAGACATGGGTAATCCACATTAATCAGGTGTAGTGTACATTGAGGAGATGACGTTTCAATTAGTATTTGTTATGTGAATTAGTCAAATGTTTTTCTCTGTCTCTAGGATATCGACAGTGTGGTACAGAAGAATTTAGTTGTGCTGATGGGCGGTGTCTTCTAAATACTCAATGGCAGTGTGATGGAGACTTTGACTGTCCTGACCATTCTGATGAAGCACCTTTAAACCCAAAGTGTAGAAGTGCAGGTACAGAAATATATACAATACCGTGTTTATTCTAAAGTGTTTTCAATGGAAAAATTGTGATTTTCTGTCTAGTATAGTAATCAACGAGAGAAAATGCAAATTATTAAGCATGGGATGTTTCTAGTGACACCATGCAGGGTACTAGTAGTTGACTATGTGGGAAGCTAGTTTTGGAAATTTAAGTCTGTGCCAAAAATATAAAGATTTGAGGCAGTGGTACTGCTGAATTCACCATCCTGTCTTCCCCACTGCCAAAAATTCATTATATCTTCATATATTATTTTATACAAGAATAATTTCACAGTATTGGCCTATTTGAAAATTCAAATGCAAAAAAGTTAAAATTTACTGAGAAGTAGTCTGTATTATTCATAATTAGGCAAGACGAAACAAATTGCGTATCATTTGAGTACACATATATTAAAAACTTGGTCTGTTTATCACTTCTCTATTCCAAATACTAAATATATAATCATATATTACAGAATATACTCAATATTTTTTCTTATGGACTTTACATGATAATGGGCTTTCTTTTAGCATGTATGATGATGAGTATTGTTCAAGTCATCTGGCTATTTTCCATATCAGTATTTGGAACAACTATTATTCACCACTGATGTCTGTTTTATACCCTGACTTCAAAATGTCAGTGTTATATTTCCAGGAAGAAAAGAATTTAGGAATATCTACCTATTCTAGATTCTTAGTTTTTAGTGACATATAATTTCTCAGAGACCTATGGCTTGAGGGAATTGTCAAGCTATCATTACGCTTTTGAACTCATTCTTCACAAAATAGAGGAGGCAGAAATAGTTCATTAATTTTACTATGGATGTTTATTTTGATAATTAGTTTTCATGATCAAGCTATATTTGCAATAAGTGTTGAATATGAAAGTACAGTTTACCCTTGGTTTTCTGAACTTTATGTATAAGATATTATACTGAATATGTAAAGCATTTTATATATATTTATATTATGATTTTTGACACACGAGTTAATGATATTTGTGAATGTTTTCAACAACTGTAGTATAAAACAATGGCATGCCCTTTATGTTCCATTTGTTTTATTTTTTTTCCAGAACAGTCATGCAACAGTTCATTTTTTATGTGCAAAAATGGCAGGTGCATTCCCAGTGGAGGTCTTTGCAACAATAAGGATGACTGTGGCGATGGTTCAGATGAGAGAAACTGCCATATAAATGAATGTTTGAGTAAGAAAGTCAGTGGATGTTCTCAAGACTGTCAAGACCTTCCAGTCAGTTATAAGGTAGGTACTCATCAAAAGTAGCAAATCATATGATACATTAGAATTTGAGGTTAAGAAAGCTATTTAATCCAATATAGATGAAAAAGTTAAAAGCCATCATAATATTAAAACTAATTAAATGGAGAGTGTCTATATGAAGATACCATAATAGTAGTGTGATATAAAAGTTGTGAGAGTATAGTTAAGAAGACAAAAATAAAATTGAAGCATTTTTCTACATGTTCAGAGCATAAAGGAAATACATAAACCAGGGAAGACTAGTGGTCGGAGACAATACGGCTATGTTAATAGCTGTATAAATACGTACTTAACTCTTAAGTTTCCATTTCTTCCCTCATTCTCTCTTCAGTGCATCTTCGAAGTGGAATGGGCTAATCATTTACTACAACACTGGATAATGCAATATTTTTCACACAAACAAGAAGGAAAAATCCATAAACTGTGAATTATTAGGACTTAGTGTGAATACACTAAAATAAACCATATGTAATATCCTAATTGTTTTTTGTAAGTACCATTTCCCTGAAGAGGGTGATTCACTGACAGAACTGATGGACAGAAATAGCTTCTAAAACCAACTCTGTTTCAGTATGTTGGAATGATGGACAAAACTAACACAATGTTGAAATGTAACGTTGTATACAATGTTAAAATCAATTTTGTAAGTATGGAAAAACCTCATTAAGAGCAATTCCTTTGAAAATTAGTGTTTTTAATGGAGCAGCAACTCTGTATGAATCTTCAATAGGACATAACTACTATAAACAACAGAGGCAGTCTAATGAAAATTAGGACCATTACAGGGTTTAGATTTTGTTCTACTGAGTTCTGCCTGGCGGTACTGCGCACGTGTATGGACACAGCATTTTATCAAGAGAAACCATGACAAATTGGAGTGTATCCAAATTTCTATATCCAGAAGCATTAGAGTCTGGAGCACGTCTTCAGAAGAAGTTTTGCTTAGAGCAAAGACGAGTTGCTAGCTGTATTCACATACTGTATGTGAAGTACTCTAATAGGGAACGTACTTAATCTGAGTTGCTTAAAAGATTGGAATTAAGAGTTGGAAAGCAGATTCTGTTCAATACAAGGAAGAAGTTTCTAATGTTAGAACACTTCATATTGGAATGAACCACCTCACACATCACCAATGAAAGTGTTTCTGCAGTGGCTAAATGACTTTCTTTAAAGGATGGTAGAGAATTTTTGTATGGCAAAGATGTGGGGCCATTGTTCCTGCCAGCCTTAGCATGCTATGACAAGTCAGTTCTATCTAACAGTAAATTCAACTAAACAACCAATTTGCAGTTTTTAAGTTCTGAATTTCTGGTATTATTAACTTAGCTACATGGTTAGGTTGGTTAGGATTTTATTGTATATAGACATAATCTAAGAACCACAATAATCAATTCCTCCCTGCAAAAATTAGAGATAAAAAACTGAAACACCAAGAAATATATATTTTTAAAAGTTTTTTAGACCCAATATTGTATTAAGAAGTGGTTAAACTTGTAAACTTAGAACACGAACTCATTCACAAACAATATATTACAGGCAGAAAGAAACAAAGCAAATGAGCCAGGACATCTTTTAATGAGATGAGCATGCATCAGATAATTAATTTTGGCAGTAAATATTTTAAAAACCAATGAAGCAGAAAAGAAATGTTATTGATCACTTGTGTACAATTAACATAGAAATCTTTCCTGAATGTATCAGGGAATGTGTTTTAGAATTATTGCAGGTAACTAATTAAAATTTTAAGTCATAGCATTACAAATAATTATTTAGTTCTATCATATATACAGTTATGTACCACATAATGATGTTTTGGTCAACAATGTGCTGCTTATACAGTGGTGTTCCTACAGAATTATAATACCATATTTTTACTGTACTTTTTCTAAACCTATGGTGAGAAATGTTTAGATACACAAATACTTAGCATTGTGTTACAATTACCTACAGCATTCAATATAGTAACATGCTCTACAGGTTTGTAACCTAGGAACAATATGCTCTACCATATAACCTAGGTGCATGATGGCCTATACCATATAGGTTTGTTTAAATACATTCTATGACGTTCACACAATGACAAATCACCTAACAGAGTATTTATCAGAACATATCCCTGTCATTAACTGATGCATGGCTGAGTGTGTGTGTGTGTGTGTGTGTGTGTGTGTGTGTGTGTTCTATATGATACATTTCGAAGTAGATTTATTTGTGTTTATTCCATGTGTATTTAATGTCTATGATAACAAACTTGGTAGTAAATTATAAAACATATAGAATATCAATTATATACTTTGTGACATGACATCAAAAATAAGGCTTGATGTTATTTTAAATGCCTGCATATAAGAAGTATTAGCACACAGCCATACCATATTTGTAAACTGCTTTTGGTAGAAGACAATATCATCCAGAAACACATGTTAATTCATGCTTATTTTAAGTATCTTGAAAGATTCCTCACACATAAATACTTGTTTATTAACACTTTATAAGTGCCAGTGTTTTCATTTTGTCTTCTCAAGAAGCCATAGAACAACGTGATAATTCTAGTTAAAATGGACAAAAGAATTTAATCCTTCACAAGGTGTGTGCATATGTTATCAGACAGAATTGCTATGATGTTTTTAAGTATGTACACATGTAAAAGCTAGTTAATAATATAAAACATCTATTGATGGAAATATGACTTGTACAAACATTCAAGATGAGACCAGAATCATAAATAAAAGATTTAAGCAAAGGTTCAAACCAAATATTTTACATATTGTGTTCATATTTATGTATATGTATATACATACACATGTATATATTATGCACACAAATATATGTCATATATATGACAATTTGCTGATAGGAAACTGAGTAAAAAGCTTTATGCACAACAAGATGCTTCTACCACGTTGCAAAAATACGTGAGCTGATAGATTTCTCTGTTTCAGAGAATGGTGAAAACTATCCAGCAGCCTACTTCTCCTTGTAATATAAGCAGAACATGACAAGAAATCATCCTCTAAATTCTGCAATAAAATGAAAATTGCTTACAAAAGCAAAATTTAGACTTTATGGACTGTGGCCAATTTTCATGTTTGCAGTGAAACAAATACAATGTATCTAACTATTCAAAAGGGAGTAATAACATTTAACTGAAGCAAAAATCTTATTTTGATAGGAAGGATAATTTACCATGTAAAAATAAATGTACTTCTGGGAGGGAAAAAAGTTATGATGTATACAGTAGAAATAAAATGATCAATATTTGTCATGTTACTTGAAAAGCTGCAAAGGAATTTTCCTGAGGGAAATAGAAAAGGCTTAGTTATTTTTTTCTGCTAGCTATATTTTCTTGTAAAAATTAATGTAACTCAAGAAAATTCTAAATAATTTGGAATGGTGAGAAAAATTAAGATGAGGCTGAATACATATAATTCTCACTTTCATAAAAATTGTCTTTTTTAAGTGAAAGAGAACATTCTAATCTTATTTTCTATAAAATATCTTTGAAAATGCAAAAGATTATTATTTTCTTTCATTCAATTTATGAAAGTTAATGAGTAGAATTTCCTACAGATGTCTTTTTATTATTTGAGATCAAAAATATTTTTATTAAAATAGATTAACAGATTGAGATTATACATGTTATTTCAAACAAAATAAAATTTTAAAAAATTTACTGTAAATCTTCAACTTTTGTTTATACAATGTTATATTATAGTAACATTAATCAATTTTACCTTCAAGAAATTAATTTTCCATTGTGTGTTTTTATCCAAGCCATCTATTTCATATAGTACTTCTATAAACCTGACATGAGGCATTCAAAGTGATTTTCAGAAACCCCATTAAAATGGTGATGCACTTTGTTTCATTTAGTAATACTGTTTTAGAGGAATTCAACACATTCTATAAAATTTCCTTTCATTTGTCCTAAAGTGACTCTTGATTCAACACTGCTCTGTATCTACCAATTGGACCTCTGGCTTCTGACTACACAATCACTTGGCTTAATTTTTAGGCCAATTTGGGATTACTGTCCTGTCAAATTTCTCATTTTCTTTTTTTTTTTAAATATTTGTTTTTTAAAAAGTGAGTAAAAATATATAAAATCCATCATTTTAACCATGTTTTTATGTGTACAGTTAATGGCATTAAGTATGCTGTTTTCTTTGGCCATAGTTAAGTACCAATTCCTCCTGGTGGCAGGATGGATCTTCTCAAGAAAAGTAATATTGTCACTCAGTGAGATATAATGAAGGGAGTTTGGGAAATCAAGCTGTGGCTTTTACCTTCATTTTAACCCACTGGATTGCTAAGTGGGTTATAGAGATTTTAAAAGTCCATTATAATTTCTGAGCATTATTAGATAAATTGTTGGTGTCGATTGTTAAATGTAAAAGTGCTAAGAGCTTAAAGGGTTTCATTTCTTGTAAACAGAATTGGGAAAAATAATGATTTATCCTTTAATTAATTTCAGATGAATTTGATGTTACTTGGTTGCTTTCCTCCCCAGTATTGAAAATGTTTCTTGTTCTTAAAAATAATTCTACTCATAAATTGTTTCCTGATTATTTATTAATATGGACATATATCATTCTAATATCTTTATTCAATAAATTCAAAGCTCTGCCATCACTTTTATCTGATAATAAATAAATAAATAAATTTTATCCAGATTATGAAATATTTACTATGGAGAGCTCTTGAATACTAGTTACTTTTGACAACTCAGAAATCCTTCTTAACTCACATCCTACTCAATACTTACAATTTCCTTTATTCAAAGACCACTGATCAGTCTATGATCATAATCATCTGGCCAAGTATAGGTTCATTTTCTGTAATAATAATTCTCAAATGCTACCTGACAGGGACTGAGAACAGAACTGAGAGACAATGACCAATCAAAGTACCTCATCATTTTTAGGAAGGCAAAAAATATACGTGGCATAATGTTTGTAGCCTAAGAGTTGACAAATCAGTTAGTTAATATCATGTATCATCAGAAGGACAAATAAAACATCATAGAGATGCTGAAGGAAAGAGTTATTAATACAAATTGTTTTAGTTATTGAGATAAAAAACATCTACATTAATATTACTGTTTATTCAGACACCTACGTATCTAGGTATGGAATCAAACACAGTCAATAAATATTAATTGAGGATTACTATGTATTAAAAATTTCAGTGTGTACAAGATCTCCTACTGGCCTTATCTAAACAACTCCCTCTTCATGCTATTAGATTTCTCGTCAACTAACTGAAGATAATATTAGATTGGTACAAAAGTAATTGTGATTTTTGCCATTGAAGGTAATTGCAAAAGCCACAATTACTTTTGTACCAACCTAATAATATCTACATTATAGATTTTTATACTGCTCAAATGAAATAACATATGTGACAATATTAAAAATTTTCAAAACTCCATGTAAGGATTAATTCTTATAATTGCTAAAATATTCTAAAAAGACAATGTAATGCAATAGAAAAACAAGAAAAGAAGTAGAAAGTTTCACTCTTTTTTTATTTGCTTTGCCAATCTCTAACCACATGGCCTTAGCAATGTCAATTAACTTTTACAATCTTGCCAACTTCAAAAGGTCAAATGAAGATATTTGAGAGAGTGCTTTCTAACTAACTTTACATAATATACATAATTCCCATCAAAGGTCAAATGCTGGGAGACAGAAAGACTTGCCTTTATCTATTTTCAAGTGCTTTTCTTGCTTAATGCTAAAGAGATATCCAATAGTAGAAGACAGTGACAATGATATGAATTGATCATGCTCGTTTTTCTTTTCCCAGTGCAAATGCTGGCCTGGATTCCAACTGAAGGACGATGGCAAAACATGTGTAGACATTGATGAATGCTCTTCAGGCTTTCCCTGTAGCCAGCAATGCATCAATACATATGGGACTTACAAGTGCCTCTGTACAGATGGGTATGAAATACAACCTGATAACCCAAATGGCTGCAAATCACTCTCAGGTATCGAACTGAACTTGCCCACTGATCCAACCTCAGTTATACATATGGATCCTGAATTTTACAGCCACTCTTACTGAATTCACTCCTCCTTGATGTTTCTGAAAAATCAAAATTCTTCTCTGCTTCCCTTGATATGAGAATCTGTCACTCTGATTTTGTATGCTCTGTTCATAATAACATTGCCTTATGGCCTTGTGAATTATTGAATGTTTTCTAGATTTTGAGAGTGCTCACACAAAAAAGAACTGTCTCTAGCACTGCTTCCTGCTGAATCACATGTTCTTGGGAGCAAGTTTGGCTAAAACTGTTAAAGAGACTATTGTGACATTATTATAATATTTTTCATTCTCCCCTCCACCATACATACATACATACATATACGCTAGAGAGAACAAGTTAACAATAAGAAGAAGCAACAATAGTAATAATAAATCAGCTATATAGGACTATTTGAATTCTTCCACTGATTCAGCAAATATTGTTAAACTTCTCTTTATTCCAAGGAGTGTATTTGATCCTGTAAATTATACATTTAATAAAGCATGGCCCATAACTTTAATCCTTTAGGAGAGAAATCACAGACATTAAAATGATACAAAGCAATAATATGATGATAACTGTTAAATGGGCAAAAAATAGTGACTAAGGGCATCTCTAGTCCCCTTGTTTTTAAGTATAATGAGTCAAATATTATTGCCAGTTTCTTATATAGAGGTTCGTCAGTGGCAACATTTAAAACATTAGCTGTTTTTTCAACCACTTTAATAAAATAGCTATCAGAGATATTAATTTTAAAATGTGGGTTTTTTAATGGGTTAAAACTTTACACATTATGAAGAAAAAAAAATTAACTCCTTTCAATTTTTCATTCCACCATCACTTATCCTTCCCTGAACCAATCTGAGGATTATTTGGAGACAATTTTTTTTTTTTTTTGAGACGGAGTCTCTCTCTGTCACCCAGGCTGGAGTGCGGTGGCACGATCTCGGCTCGCTGCAAGCTCTGCCTCCTGGGTTCACACCATTCTCCCTCCTCAGCCTCCAGAGTAGCTGAGACTACAGGTGCCTACCACCACACCTGGCTAATTTTGTTTTTGTATTTTCAGTAGAGACGGGGTTTCACCGTGTTCACCAGGATTGCAGCCCATTGTTTAATCTACCAATCTACTTGCTTCCGGCCATCTTAATGCTTGCTACATAATGCATTTAGTGACCTGGGACAAAAAGAAGAGATTAAATTGTACAAATGACCAATGTTTCCATTACTTTAAACATTAATAAAGGATTGTGTAGAGGAGATGAATAGTAACAATTAAAATATGGGTCTTGTTACATTATGTATCCACACCATAGTTGTTTCTCATTAACAATTATACTTAGAAACTCATACAAATTTTAAATATAAAAATGTGTTCTTAAAGCATTTATGCTTGTTAAAGCATAAATCTTGCACTACAGAGATTTTTTAAAAATGAAATATACTTAATTTGTAAAGAACAGAATTGCCTAAGCAGTGAAGTGGAACATGACTGATTAATTTTATATTTATAATTGAGAAATCTATTGACAGAGTGGCAAGGCACCTTCAACTCGAGAGCCAATTCTGTGTTGAAAAGTATTCTGAGTCTCAGTCTGGCCTCAAAAAGAAGATGAGAATGACTAATTTGGGATCCCAGCAAGGATGATAGAAGGGGGTATTTAACATGAGTGATATAGTATATACTGAAGCATAATGTCATACCTTTGATATTACATACTAATTACAAAACTAAAAGACAAGGGGAGAAAAATAATGATTTCAAACAATTTAAAAAGGACAATAATTCTATAACAATAAATATTTATAAAAAATCCACATTCAATTATGTGATTACTTTTTTAAGTGTTTTTTTTTCTAATTTCTATCAACATTATGTCTTTTCATTTGGCAAATAAGTTTATGCGTGTGTCTTTAAAAAAAGATGTTAAAATGCTTGGGCAAATTATTCACCAAATGAATCTAGGATTATAACCACTGAGAAGGTGGTCAAATTGATGTTACATTATTCAGGTATATATTTAAATAAATGTAAAAGAAAATCTTTCTGAAATTCTCTTCTTCAAGAAATCATTTTGTTTCCAAATAAATTCTGAAGAGAAAACCAAACACTAGTGGTTTAGAGGGTCTCCTGTACATTGAGCATGGTCAGATCTTTATCACGCTCTTTCCTAGATTCTAAAGTAAATGAGATACTAACAGACATTGGACAAGCTGATAAGGAAGAAATAAAGACCATTAAAGCATTAAAAAAAAAGACTCATGAGGAAAGGTAAAATTAATAAACAAAGATTTTAGAACGTGGAGTTAGAAATTATTTAAGACAAGTCCTCAGGCAGGTAAAAGAGTATATATATGCAGTGATACTCTTGGTCTTCACTGAGGTCATCCTGAGAGCATTAGCCACTTGATTATCAAGAAAAAATTTTCTGATCATAAGAATGTTTTAGCTGCACTGTAGGTTTCTGAGAGGTGAAGATTATCTTTTTCTGCAATTCATGCAGACAATCAGATTGTAACAGCAGATATTTTCTACTAATTCCAGATAAATTATCTGAATGTCAAGAATATTGAGAGTAAAGGGATGCACTTAGAATTTTCTAAATTTTCTGTACTGCCTGGGCGTGTGCTGCCTTTTCATTCTACTGCCAACTAGGTTGCTCAGTATGATCCTTTTTAAACCCTGAATCTACCAGATCACCACTACATTTGAAATCACATTGCTGCTAAACTAAACTGAAATTATGCAGAGGGGAAAAGCATAGATACTTAAAGTCTAATATGTTATTTGTGTTGGTGTTTAGATGAAGAACCTTTTTTAATTCTTGCTGATCATCATGAGATAAGGAAAATTAGCACTGATGGCTCCAACTACACACTTTTAAAACAGGTATGGCACTCCCGAGATGACACCGTAACATTTAACATGTGTACTAGGTATGTGTTAGAGCTGTAGAACTACCTAGCAATTAGAATTTGTGAAGCATATTTTTAGTTGTCAGGAGAAATATTTTCTTTGAAAATATTTAGTTTGTATCTGTTCTGCTCCAAATTTATCTTTGCCTCAAACTGTGTGATAGTGACAGAAATATGTGAAAGCACTGTCTAGAACAAGTGTGCCAAAATTAAGGTTATTTCTAATTTTTCTAGTATGTTTATGCCAGTTTTAAGTATAAACGAAGACCACCATTCCTGTGGTGTATTTTCAGCAGCATGAAGAAGATTTACTTTCCTAAAAATATTTTGTTACTCATTGATAGATTCCTCCACTGCTTTTTATAATAGTTTCATTCATTTTTCTTCAGGATTTAGTCTCAAGTGTTAAATATCCACTAGCTAGTAGGATATTGACTCATTCTGACAGAGTTGGGTTCTTTAGTCTTCCTCTATGTCACAGGTTAAAAATAAACATTTCAGATGAAAATCCAGATTTCTGGCTACTCAGGAAAAAAACAGAAAAGTGTAGTAGGGCAGCACTCACATTCCCGATTGGTCAAAATCCAAGCTGTGTAGCAGCTGCTACATTGATGGAGAGCCCTGCTCTCCAGTTCACCAGTGTTTTCAGACTTTCCATGTGCTTAAGACATGTACACTTGCCTTATCCTAAATAGCCATGAGGTTTACACCCTTGTTCTGGGTATGGAGTGTGCCACCAACATCCACCATATCATACTGCTTCTTTCTTTAATTATAAATCTTACAAGACTGAGTAAAATATAAAATATTGTTATGTTGTTTATAAAAAACTAACAAAAATTTAATCAAAATATAAGAATGAACAACTATTTCTTTAAGACATAAATAACATAAGAGAAATACTTAAGGATAAAACGTATATATAACTGCTTCAAGATGGAAAGTTTTTTGCTGTGGAAATAGTTTCCTAGTTTATCTAACTTGATTTAATATATTTTTTTCTGTATTTTTAAATTTTTTCTCGTACTTTTAAACTTATATCAAAATGATAAGATATTAAAAATTATCTTTCTTGGGATATGACTTCACAGCCCTTCTAAGCCCTTCTATAAATTCAAAGTTAGGTGCATCAGTCACATATTTTCTAGTATAGTCTCTGGAACAAGGACATGTCTATTGTTTTCACTAGGTTGTACATATATATATATATATATGTAGACACACACACACATATATACATAACATTCTGACCATTTAGACTCCACTATCTCAGTTTAAAGGAATAAAGTTATCTCTTTAGAATATTTTTAAGCTCAGCTGAACCATAAGTTTAACTAATATAGAACAATATTCATTATCTTAATGACAGAGCTATAGTAGAGCTTCAGTGATAGCTTGTTGCTTCATTTTCCTACCTTGTAGCTCAGTACATGTCTACCAGCATTCCTTTTGTTGTCTTTCACGGATAATGTGTTGTCAGAAATTGTTCTTAATGGAACAAAATGATTTTTTCCTCTATGCATCATTTAAGTCTATTTCACATAACAGAACTACTTTAAGGCTCTTTTTTTAAAAAAACATTTTAACATAGCTCTTTTCTCCTGGTGGTATCATTTTAGACTGTTGCCAGTCATTAGTACCTAAGTGGGGATGAGTTTCAGATACTTTCTTAGTGCAGTACATATGGCAATGAAGAAACAGTGAGGATGATGAAGACGTTCATGAAGGATCTGAACACACCTATGTCTTTGGAAAGCAATTGGTAATTTTGTCCATTGAGTAAGGAAATAGAGACCCAAAGAACCCATGGCAAGCCTTCTGCCCAGTTTTGCCTATGGGCTGCTGGGAATGTGTCATCTCTTTCAGGGAACATATTTTTACTCACAGTTTCATCACAGCATTATAGAAATTTTAAAGCAGTTCTAGGCAGTAGAAACCATTATCCTTGTCCAGAGAATCTTTCCACATATGCAGAATGAAATAGAACATAGAAGTAATTATCTCTGCACATTTTCTCACAGCCAAAATAAATGAAAAGGCAATATCCTTGTCTTAACTATTTGGAACTTTTATGTGCAGCTGATTAGGAAGAATGATTGATTCTAATATCACAAATTTTATTCTCTTTGTTGTAGTCAGTAACAATCTCATAAAGTTTTATTGCATAAAATTATAACAACTGGTGGAGCTTTTTCTTGCCCTCTATATTCTACAACATGACTGTGGTAAGGTCAGCTATAACTTAAATTCATATACTATATTTAGAAACTGTACTTTAATGACATACATTTTGGGAATGAAAATCAAGTACCTTTCCAATATGTTATCAAATTCAATTTGAACAGTGTCTTTACTTCAGTAAAATTGTGTGAGAAACAAAACACAATTTCCTAAATTAATCATCTCAAACCAAAGGGTGCAAGTCTTTAGCTACAGAAATGAAAGAAGCAAATAGGATTTTGATGAAACAAATTTTCATCTCTACAACTACTGGGATGACTAGTTTTTAGACATTATTTTGACCATGCCTCTGGCTGTTTTAATGTTTCTTGCATATGATTCTGCAAAGAGACCATTGCGCTGGGATTAAGGGTAAACCTGTAGAAAAACGACCAGCTTGGCTAGATAGATTGGAATTTAGAGCTTCCATTTTTCTGCATTTGCAGCTCTAATTTATTACAGTTGACTTACTAAATTTGGAATTGGATTTTTGTTATCTAAATTGATTATTGTAAAGAAGGAATAGGATAATTCTGCCATGACTGGGGATTGTGGGTAAATCTTTGCTCAAGTTAGAGACATGTTTCTCTCTACTTTTTCCCTGTAAAGCTCTCTAATTTAGCCACCTGAATTGCCAAGCCATCACAGAATCCTAACTTATTTACATTATTGCTCTGGAGAGAAAAGCAGTTGAACAGAAGGGATATTGTAAACTACTATTGGAATGAATTTATTAAGCCCTCTACAAACTTGCCTGGAACACATTCAATTTATATTTTAGAGCTTTGACTTACTTTGCATAGGCAACTTCCTACATATATATGGTTATATGCACTTAGTTAAGGAGTTCTCCAGTTTTTAGGATGTAAATGGATATTTAATGAATCTTTTGAATCTGTGACTGAATATCAGTTACCCTTCTTTAGCACTTATAGTCATTATTCATGATTTATAGTGTTGTCAGTAGGAAAGATACTTGCATTTATTCATCTTGGCTTAGGAAGGAATTTGCACTGAGCTATATTATTGCTTTGTGTCTCTTGTTTATGACCTATGGCACGAGATTTTGTGGGGTTAGGTTATTACAGGTTGTCTTTGTAATCTGGACCTCAAGAAAATGAGATTGCTCATTTTAAGCCACATAAAAGCATAAAATTTAAACCTATGATTTTAACACTATTATTACTAAAATTTAGCCCTGCTGTGAGAAGGGAAAATAAGCAATATTTGCCAGAACCTCCTCTTATTTGCTGCTATACATAGGACACCCTTAGTCTTGAATGCCCTTGGAAAAAAATATCTGAGGAGTAGTCATTAGCCTTGGCTTGACTCTTACAAAGAACTATTTAAATCTAAGTCAGTTTTATTATTATCATCAGATTCTGAATTTTGAGAGTAGATGTTGAAATTAAACTCAGACCTGAGATTTACTTTCCTCTTTCTCCCTCCTCCACGCAACCAAAGTAAAACAAATAAAAAAAAACCCTGCCTCTCTGAAGATGCTTGTCTCTACCCATAGGACTACAACTACTCATACATTTCCCTCTAAAACAATTTGAGACATAGCATCAACT
Source organism: Pongo pygmaeus (assembly GCF_028885625.2). NCBI lineage: Eukaryota > Metazoa > Chordata > Mammalia > Primates > Hominidae > Pongo > Pongo pygmaeus. The sequence continues at coordinate 39,873,702 of NC_072384.2, read as the reverse complement.
TTACGGTGAATATTGATGTAAGCAAGCTCTCCATAGATACAAAAAACATGGCAGAGATCCCTTAAGGCTTTGTCAAATGTCCATAACATTATTTTCTAATCAATAGAATGTATATATTAATAAGTTACTCAGTCCTTAAGGTAGTAAATATATAATCTTTAACAATAAGTCAGAATTAAACTAATTCCTAGGCAATCATTTGAATAATTCTGCAGCTAAAAGATTCCTAGACCCTGGATGTACAGTCCTCAAATCGAATCAAATGTGAGAACTGCCAAACCAAAAAGCTGTAGCATCCAGAAACCCATCAATTGAATTTGTGTTCTGTTTTGCTACCTCCTAAAAAAATGCATAACCATGAGGCTGAAGGGAGGCATTTCCTCACATTTCCACCATGTGGAATAAAAACATGTTGATTACCCAGTTCCTCCTTGGTCAAATCCTCACCCAAGGTTGTAACTTTTAAATTCTAATATCACACTGTATTGCCAAGGGGCGATCTGAAGCAGGAAGAAAGGCAGCTCTTTTATATTGTTGTTGGGACAAGAGCTTTGGGGGAAAGTAAAATTTCTATACCTTCTCTTCTGACTCATCAGATGGCTGTCCAGGGCTCATCTTAATCAGATGATCTACCTTTTCGATTTAGATATATGCTTTTTTCAGGCTCTTCCACAGAACAGACTATAATGACATAAAGTTTATATTTCATATTAACCTAAAGAGGAAATTCTAAACTTTATCTCCTTAAAAGAAGTTATTTTTATTTTCACGTTACTGGCTAATTATTTAAAATCATTGTAAATATTTTGAAATTGTGTGGCCTATGTGGAAAATATTTTCAAATTAATATGGTATTTTTTAAACATACGATGTGAGGAAAATGTGAATATATGATACCTTTAATGAGAACTGGTAGCAAATACTTTATTATAATAAATAGAACTATTTAGTTTCAAAGGAAGACAGTGATTCCTGTAAACTCCTAAAACATTTTATAATTATTTCTATGAACTATCATTGACAACATAGTCTTTTTTATTTTCAGGGATTAAACAATGTTATTGCTATAGACTTTGATTACAGAGAAGAATTCATCTATTGGATTGATTCTAGCCGACCCAATGGCAGTCGCATAAATAGAATGTGTTTAAATGGAAGTGACATTAAGGTAACTAGATATTACAATGATGGGATTGTTGAATATTACTTAAGTATGATTGAATTGTATAGAAAATGTTATTTTATGACCATGATATTACTCATAGAATGCATTAGGGTGGTTTCAGTTTCACATTTGTATAGTGTGATTAAAATTTTAAATATGAAATATGAGACCTTTTATTCTGATGTTTCATTATAACACTATTACTTGCAATAACATAAACATCAAATTGAGTAAATAAAATATGGAACCTTATTCACAACCCTAGGAAATGGGATGGGTGCTTTCAGCTGGAAGGATGAATGCCTGCGATTCAATTCTGTTGATTTAAATAAAAGAGAAAGTTGAGTCTAAAACTTTGTAATTGAAAAAGTTAAACATTAGAGTGTGGATTGAAATTATGATACTGTTAAAATGGAACAAATACAGATGTAAATAATTGAATGCATTTGTGTAAAATCATGAACGTCCTGACTGGAGAGGATCACATTTCTGTCACAGTTCTGTCATGTGTATGACCCATGTCATATTCTAGATATGAGCAACTTGGTACCATCTTATGTTATTCTGAGTTTTAAAATCAAATTACTAATACTATACATATGCATTAAAACATATTATAAAGAAGTTTTAAATTCAAGTGAATGAAACCCATCAATTACTTTAACTTTTTTGTAGCCATCTATAATATCATACATAATTTCATTTTTGGTGAAAGCAATCCATTTCAAAAATATTAATGAGATCTTAAAGTGTGCATGTACAATGATGAAACAAATAGTAAGCTGGATTCAAGTGATTTAAAGTAGCTGTATTTAATAATGGTTTATATAATAAAAAATCAGTATATAATGGTGATAGACAGATTAATTTGAGCCAACCCAATGGTTAGATAGAACAAATAAACAGATGAGATTTTTGTTTTTTAATTTATTTTCCAATTAGTTTAAAAACTGTGAAGGTTATATTACTCAAACTTGATCATATATTTTATTACAATACATTAAAAAATTTTAATTACCTTTATATTTTTTGAAGATACTTTACTATTTTTGAAAGCGTATTCTCTACTGCCTTGCCACTACTATTCCATTACTACTTTAAATCATGTATTTACATAAGGTTATGTAAAGATAAAATACATCTTTATTCCCTTAAATTTATTAATTCACAGATTTTCATTTAAATAGCCATGTCAATTTTCCAAATTTGAAATGTGGTGGGTAAAAGAAAAACAGATGTCTTGCATTTAAGTATAGGAGATTGATATCATTTATTGTTACAAAGGTGCATATTGCCACTTTCATTTGTATCTTTATTATTGATGGCATTAGGAAAAAAGATAAATTTAAAATTTTATTGGCATTTTATTGTCTTTATGTAACTATTGGCTTCTATATAGCTTCAAGTTTTGTTTATTTGACCTATTTCTAAAAGTACTGGGAATTCAGAATGCCAACGATATAGATCAAAAATTGTTGGTCATTTTATATATATTTATACATGCAAAGACTATATTTCATATTGTATTTGGTATATTCATGGATTAAAATTGATAACAGCAGCTGAATGTGCACATTGTTACCTCCCTTAAGCTAGGTTCAAAATAATGCCTATTTCTCGTTGGTGTTTTCTTCTCTCCTTGTAGTTAACTAAATAGGTCAAGAGCAGTAGAGAGAGTGAGGAATGCTACTGTTATCTCTTCCAAACTGGTTAAAGAAAAATAATATCTCTAAGTTTGTGTGTGTGTGTGTGTATGTGTGTGTGTATGTGCGTGACAATTTTGTCCCAAATTTTAAGAGGATGAATAGATAAACTTTAACAAAAATCAGAACAACAAATGTGCAGCTCTCCAACAACTTTTTTAAAATCATTTTATTTAAAACTATGTGTAAGTTCTAGGGACCTAATTACACATTAGGTAATTTCTCACAAACAAGTAAGTAATTGTATTGCGGTCAATTATTCTCTTCTTATCTAAGTTCCATTCTTTACATTTAAATGGAATTCTATATCTCTGTAAAAATCAAGAAGCAATTGCTCACTTCTTATTCTAGGGATTTACGCTGTTAACCTTTTAAATTCTTGTTTTGTAGGTAGTTCATAACACAGCGGTCCCCAATGCACTTGCTGTCGATTGGATTGGAAAAAACCTCTATTGGTCTGACACAGAAAAAAGAATCATTGAAGTATCCAAACTCAATGGCTTGTACCCTACTATACTTGTTAGCAAAAGGCTGAAGTTTCCCAGAGACTTGTCTTTAGATCCTCGAGCTGGGTTTGTAAAAACTGCTAAAAATCTTAAAGATTAAGACTGGATTACATTCATAGTAGTAAATCTAGTTCTATAGATCATTAACATGGAAATCCAATGTAACGTGTAAGTGTGTAGAAATTCTCACTTAGAGATAGAAAATAAAACAGTAATGTGATTATCACAATGAAAGGAATAAAATTAACATGATTGAATTTTACAGAAACTATTTTTTTAAAGTTTTAAACACAGCTATTTTCCAACTAGTTGATAAATCCATGGTAGAAATGAATAAAACATACAGATTTCACTGATTTAATGCCTTTAAATCTTGAAGGAAAGGCAGGCTACGAAGAAATTCTTAGATGATGTTGTGCAGTGGTTGGGGTAGTCACGAATATGGACAATGTAATCCCTGCACCACTTTATACCAGGAGACATAAGCAGTATCCATGGATAATAAATGACAGGGTGCATTATCATGTGCCTTCAAGATGAAAAGCTGAATGGGACTATTGGGAAGAGTTTGTGGTGGATCTGTTTCATTTGCATTTCATTGCAAGAATGGAGAGAAGTCACAGTAAGGACCGAGGACAGCAGGCTGGAGATTTCAGATGAGGGATGAATACATCTGAAGGTGTCAAAGCTGTCTGGTGTATGTTTGCTAAAGTTCTATAGATTATGACCATTATAATTCACTTTCAATTATGTTGTTTTGGTCAGTAGAGTGTACATAACTTTTCAACTTTTTGCACTGTAATTTAGAGTGATTACATGCTCCAAAATGATCTTTGGAGAAGTTCAACCTACTCAACATACTTGGTAAAACAACAAATTTAAAGAAAGGTTGATGTTTTGAAATAGGACACATTCACAGTAGCAAGTGTTAGGATAACTTTGGTACTCCAAATTTTCTGCAATTTAAATTAATTAATTTTATTCACATATTTCACCAAACCACAGCTTTTATCATACCATATGCAACAATTAGATTTTGCTTCTCGTCAATGTATCTCTGTTAATTTTTTTGGTCCCTCATGTTTATAATTGGCAAAGTAATCATGTCATAGTATATTTTATAACTAACTTAATTATATACACTAATTTAGGTAAAAATAGTACCTAATAGGAGAAGCTTTGTACTGTGCATGTATTTTTGTTTTCAAGGTAATGTGCTCATTTTAACTTTTCACTATAAAATTATGTAATCATTTTATCTTTTTGAATATTTTATTTACCATAGCAACAGAAGGTTCAAAGAGTGTCAATTTTATTTTATTTTAAACAGAATCACTAGAAAGTCTCTTTATATGTATGTTTTAAGAAATAATGGCCAGATGTACTAAATTTGGCAATCATCTATTCATTCTTAATTATGTGAATATTTCAATTTCTTGGATATTTTATAAGAAAGTTTATTTTTGATTTTCGATAGCTGGGTGTGGTGGCTCATGCCTGCAATTCCAGCACTTTGGGCAGCCGAGGCGGATGGATCACTTGAGGTCAGGAGTTCAAGACCAGCCTGGCCAACATGGCGAAACCCCGTCTCTACTAAAAATACAAAAATTAGCCAGGCATGGTGGCGCACACCTGTAATCCCAGCTACTTTGGAGACTGAGGCATGAGAATTGCTTGAGCCCAGGAGGCAGAGGTTGCAGTGAGCAGAGATCATGCCACTGCATTCCAGCCTGGGTGACAGGCCGAGACCGTGTCTCAAAAAAATATATATATATATATGTGTGTGTGTGTGTGTATATATATATGTGCGTGTGTGTGTGTGTGTGTATATATATATATATATATATTTGAGTCTCCGAACAATTGTTTTTTTTTCTTCAAAATCAATATGGCTGGCTTAGCTTCTCATTTCATGCTATTCAAGATGCTTCACTTTCTAATGAAAGAAACATTACTGGTTTGATAATAGCAGTCTGTGGCCTTTTCTATTTATGAAGCAAAAACTGTGTCCTATTCTAGTGAATGCAGCTGAATCTATTAATAGCTTTAGGTTTTATTTCTCCCAGGTTACAGTTATTACCTCATAAACTGAAAGCAGCCTTAAGTTATCATCAACATAAACCCATCCATTAAAAGTGTCAATTAAAATAGCACAGTACAAAATTATTATAGATGTTATAAAAGACTCCATTGATTTCATTTTTGGATAATATTTGGCTTATGATACAGATACGTCATATTATAACCAAAGAAAAAGGTAGAAGTTGGATCTCTTTATGAAACAATTAAAAACAACTATTTTAATGGATAAAATTTAATGACACGTTTTTGTTCATGCTGTTTTCCTAGTTCCCCTGAGTGAGAAAATCAGGCAACTTTGATTTTAGCATTGATAAGATGAGCTCTAGGGTGAAAATGCCATAACTGTATAAAATATTATGCAAACTTGCTTCAAAAAATGAAAGCTTAAATTTAGAATTAATAGAAATGCAATTGAACCTTCCTATATCAGGTTGCCATTGCGACTTGCATATGTTTTGATTATATCAAAACTAGTGACTCCTGTTTCCTTGAGAAGTATGATTTCTGTCCTGATATTTAGTGAGGAAAAGGTAAGAATTTGTTTAAGGGAGAATGAAGATCATTAGTCTGTCCTATGTATTAAAGCAATGATACTTTTAGAAGATGTCTTGGGGGTCCTTTCTGCATTTTAATAATAGTATGTCAATTATTACAATATCACTTTAGATATGGTATTTAGTAGGAACATAAAGAAGATACAAGTAGACAGAATATCTTCTTAGCTGTTATATTTAAATCCAATTGAAATCCTAATTTTTCTTATAATTCTATCTTAAGCTTCCTGTTATTTTGTGTAGTATGGGAATGAGTATTCTAATTTATTATTGATTTAGGGTAATTGAAATAATTTACATTCAATATTGATAAAAATTACCCGTATGCAGGATATGTATAAGCATTTTAAAACAGAATAGAGAGTGTAAATATGTTAAAACTCTGCTGCACATTTTATCTTTTTCTATAATTAAGGTGTCACTTTAGTTAATCATAAGACCATTATAATAAACATTAAAGTGAATGTATGATATGCCTAATTAACAGAAAACATTACATACACTCATTCGTTTATTCAACTCATATTTCTGGAATATTTAGTATATATCTGGCACTGTTGGTAGCAGTGAGAATAAAAATAAAAGGTACGGTCCCTTGTCTTCAAGTATGTTACAGTCTAAAATAAAAGGCATGGTCCCCTGTCTTCAAGTATGTTTCAGTCTAGTATGTAGGTAGCTGATTAAATAATCACAATACCATACAATAACTTTTAAGGTAGAGAAAATGGGAAGTGCTTCTGTCTCGACTGGGATCACAGAAAGCTTCCTGAACAAGAATCGTAGAGTAAGAAGTAGCTGAGTGACGTGGTGTTCTACAGAGCAAGAGATATTTTTGGCAAAAAGAACAGTCTCTATAGGAAAGAACAGACACACAGAAGAGTGTGGCACATCCAACAAATTACAAGGAACTTATACAGTTGGAAGAAATTAAGCATATGTAATTATGGATCCAGTTTACTTACAAAGTAAAGGAAAGCTAGGAATAAGTCAGAACATAACACAAAATGACAACAAATAACAAACATTACAAGGCTTCTGTCTTTGGCAAACAGGTAGAGGAGTTGTCCCCAGAATATGGGAACACAGAAAAAGAGGAAAATACAAGAAAGGGAAACGATCAGTTTGTAGATCTATTGGGATTGGGAGTTCCCAAATCATAATAATAATAATAATAATAATAATAATAATAAAGATGGCTACCATTTCTATAGCATTTTTTGAGTTAGAAAACTTTATCAGTTTATCACTTCAGATGCATGTACTATTTATCCAGAGTCTCTGAGAAACATAGAATTATTTGTATTACTTTCCTTATAGTTTAGATAGGCACATTTAACCACGAAACTGGCTAAGTGACTTTCTCAGAATCGTTTAGGTGATAAAATATTACACGGGGGATTTAATTCGGTTTTCAGGCTTTGGTCCCAGATTTTTCCTATTACATCATGTCAGAGTTTCCAGGAACAAAATAATTGTGGATCATAAACATGTTGTGCAAAAAACATCTGAAAAAGGGATAAAGGAAAAAAAGAACCCCAAATCCTGTAGTTTCTTCCATTGTAACAATTATTATCCTTTTTAAAAGATTTAAAATTAGGACAGGTAAGGGCTGGGCACAGTGGCTTACGCCTGTAATCCCTGTACTTTGGGAGGCCTAGGTGAGCGGAACACATGAAATCAGGAGTTAGAGACCAGCTGGCCAACATAGTGAAACCCCCTCTCTACTAAGAATACAAAAATTAGCCGGGCCTGGTGACACAGGCCTGTAATCCTAGCTACCCGGGAGGCTGAGGCAGAAGAATATCTTGAACCCAGGAGGTGGATGTTGCAGTGAGCCCAGATGGTGCCACTGCACTCCAGCCTGCATGACAGAGTGAGACTTTTTCTCTCAAAATAAGGTAAAATTAGTACAGGTGATAAAAGTTTTTTGGAAATGAAAAAAGCTGCCTAGATAGTTACCAGCATGCCTTATTTTAAAAGACATACTTTCATTTATTTTCTTTTACTAAAATTCTGACAATAGTCTGTTAGAGGCCAGGCATGGTGGTTCACGCCTGTAATCCCAGGACTTTGGGAGGTCAAGGTGGGCAGATCACCTGAGGTTAGGAGTTTGGGACCAGCCTGGCCAACATGGTGAAACCCCATCTCTACTAAAAATACAAAAGTTAGTTAGCCGGGCTTGGTGGCACGGGCATGTAATCCCAGCTACTCAGGAGGCTGAGGCAGAAGAATTGCTTGAACCAGGGAGGTGGAGGTTGCAGTGAGCTGAGAGCATGCCACTTTACTCCAGCCTGGGCAACAGAGTGAGACTCTGTCTCAAAAAAAAAAAAAAAAAAAAAAAAAGGCCTGTTAGGAAATCCACAAGGAAATAGTAGGCCCTGTTTTGAATTTGAAATATATGTTAATGAAAATATGTGAAAGACACTCAGTATTCATATCCATTATTGCCAGTATGGATAATGACAATGCAAATAAATTTAGAAAGACACATTTTACCCTCTGTAACTTGATATTTTAGAATGTCCTTCACCGTTTTCTATGGTTGGAATAACTACCAAATTTTCGAAGACTAGCAGAAATATTACTTCCTCTCTAAAACATTTTCTAATTGTGCCTAACTGGTCACCACATATTGAACGTTTAACATTATATGACTGTTTTTAGCTGAAATGTCTTTCTCTCCATCTAGAAAGCAATTTCCTTTAGCACAAAGGTCATGTCTTAAATCATTTTTTGTGCCTAACACGGAGACTGTTAAATTCACTGTTGAAGAAGACTGATGAATGAGTAACTAGATGTACACAGAGAATGAGGTTATAGCTACAGAGACCTTGTGCCTGCACCTATGCACAAACCAATACATTGGTATGTTAATAACCAGCATGTTTCAAAGAGAAGAGTCATAAGGGAACTTTTGTTGTGATGGAATGAAAGGCAGACCAAGATGAAAATTCAGTTTCTGATTTCTGTAGAGGAACACAGAAATATTTCATTAAACTGTATATTCACATAAGAAAAACTTTTTTAAACCAATTTTTAAAATCTATCCAAACAGCTCATTTCAGTATTCTCATATTCAGGCAAAAACACACAGGGAAATAATATAAATGATTAATTTTATAATTCAAAGTCAGAGATAATTGCAGGTGGAAGGAAAAAAACTTCTTCAAATTTAATACTTGAATTCAGGAAAAAAAAATAGTAAAAGCTGAGAAAGACTTCTATTTAATCAATTTTATAGAAATACAATGTATAATATTCAACTATAAAAGACATTCTGAAAATCACAGAGGCCTATTGTTATGGTTACAAGCAGACATTCTTTTATGTGCTTATACTTCATTATATCTCACAGAATAGGTACTACTTGGGGCTGAAATTTTACATATGAGATTGGGGTAAACATTGCATATTATCTGGGTGCAATTTAGATCTCTTCTTTCAACATTTTCACTGCAGTTGTCATTTTTAGCTTTAATTATAATACATTTTTATATAGGTAATTTTTAAGTGTTTCATTTCATAAGTTAAAATTACCATTATGTTTAACACAATCTTATTGACAATTTTGAAAAAAAAAAAGTATAGCAATGGGGCATAAGTATGGAAAGGAAATGATATCTAGCCATCAGAAGTTAGCTACCACTTATCGAGAGACAAAATAAATCCTGTGTTTATGAAGGCTCATGCTTACCTGAGTACAGGTGAACAACATTTTCCTTCAGTGTAGTAGAGTATTATCCATAATATTCTTCTGCTTGATGAATACTTAAATAGTCAAATCATGTAATAACTTACATAAAATCAAGGCAAATCATGTCCAAAGATACATACAATCCAGATGCAATAGGTAGTCTAGTAGGAGAGTATCACTAAACTAAAAATATATTAATATGCATATTTCCTATTTAAGTCAGATAAAATAATAATAGCTAATATTTGCTGAACACTTGCTACATACTTATCAATGTTCTACATTTGTTTCATATATTCTCTCATTTAATACTCACAGTGACCCTGTGAGAAGAAACTGTAATTGCTTCTTTTAGACATGAGACAATCCAAGCTCAGGAAGGCTAATTAAAGCTCCTAAGTTCACATAACTAGTAATGAGAGGACCTGGGATCTGAGCCCATGTAATCTGTTTTTAGAGTTTCTTTGCTTCAGATGCTATATAGTGCTTGTTAGAAGAGAAGTCAGTGTACAAATCTAGAAATCTGAGTCCTTGTTCCAAGTTTCCCCATCATAATGCACAAAGCAGATAACCTTTTATATTCTCAGTTATCACTTTATCAGGGAAAGTTTTAAGCTATATGATCTCCAGTACCCTCAATAACCAGAATTAAAATTCTAAATTGGGGCGGTGACTCACGCCTGTAATCCCAGCACTTTGGGAGGCCCAGGCGGGTGGATCACAAGGTCAGGAGATCGAGACCGTCCTGGCTAACACGGTGAAACCCCGTCTCTACTAAAAATACAAAAAATTAGCTGGGCGTGGTGGCAGGCGCCTGTAGTCCCAGCTACTTGGGAGGCTGAGGCAGGAGAATGGCATGAACCCAGGAGGCGGAGGTTGCAGTGAGCCGAGATCAGGCCACTGTACTCCAGCCTGGGCAACAGAGCGAGACTCCGTCTCAAAACCAAAAAAAAAAAAAAAAAAATTCTAAATTAAGTTATACTTTGTCCTAAAATCTGAAAGAAATAAAACATCATTTTTCTCAAGAAATTTATAAGGTGGTTGTGAAGATAAGTTTTTTTTTTCCAAAGAACTATTTGTAAGCACAACAGTTTTTCATGCCTTCCTCCATCTAGGTAAAATTATTATTCACTCTTTTGTACTTCCATAGTAAAAAAGTTTTCTTAGCTGAAAAGTGAAAATGTGAGACTGTAATGAAAAACTGACTTGAGCTAAATTTCACACAATTCATAAGTGGGCAGTAATTTGGAGAGGTATATTTGGGCCCAGTAAGAAAGGGTTTTCATTCGGGGGAGAGAATTTCAGTTCTGGAACTCTTACCAAACTTATTGAGTGTGATGTAACAGATGTTGGACTTCATGAAATAATATGTTTTTTCTCTTCTTGGTGTCTTGGTTCATGATGATGGTAAGACTACCAGATGAAAAATTTCAAAATACAAATGAAAATTTAAAATTGCAATTATATGGAAGTTAGACCACTTGAAATTTGTAGTTTACTTAAGAAACATTATTATTGACATCCAATAATTTTCTGTGCTTTTATTGATAGCATTGATCACAGGTACTGATCAAATTTAATGGAGAAAACCCCTTTTTCACTTTTGAGGTATTTAAATTGCAAGTACAATAACATGTAGAGTAGCTAAATAGAACTATGAAGGCACTCTCTCATTAAACCACTTTGGATGTGTTATTTTTAATGTTATAGAAATCACTGAATTACTACTTTTAATTTATATTTTCTTATATGCAATTCTTAAAAAACATAACATGGTATATAGAAGCACAAATAAATTTAATCATATCTAACGTGAGGGAAGCTGGAATAAATATATTACATTTCAGATAAATCAAAAATTAATATGTTAGTATTCCCAAGATTCAAGGTCAGTAAGGCAAAGAGAAGTGTTCTCATTTATTTCAACAAGGTAAACTATCTTTTTATTTTTACTTCTTTCTGATTCAGTTTCTTCTTTTGCATCTCTTCTGTCATGATCCCTAGTAGAGGCAACAAGGTACTTCTCCATAAATTTATTAGAAAGTACTGAATTGTATGTTTTCTTAGAAGATGTATTTCACTGACGTGTTCACTTTTCAAAAGAAAACTATACCAAAAATAATTCAAGATTTTAAAAAGCATAGCATCATTTTTTGAGGGGCTTAGGATCTAGTATTACTTGATAATTTGAGATTTTCAAAGTATGTTTAAAGTTAATATGTATATACAAAAACACGGGGTAGGAATTCCAGTATTGCCCTATGTGAACTTGACTTAGTGTTACCAGACCCAAGTTTATTTTACATTTTGACCTTCGAGCTCTTTGAATCTCTGTTCATAACATTCCACCTTTTGTTTAGGTTTTGTCAGAAATATATTTCTTCTTTTTTAGGCACCATACTTCATTAGTACTTCAATGATAGTCTGACTATCAAATAACTTTTGTATTATCTTTATAAGCCATACCTTTATGCAAATCAAGAAAATGATTGTCAAAACACAATATTGTGTGTGTTCTTTACAATGATTTTTTAGGTTAGCTTTGTATTTGATAAGTGGTTTTTGTCCTGAAAACTCTTTCCTTTTTAGTAGGTGGTTAAAATATCTGAACATAATTATGTCTGTCAGAATTTGTGAGAAAAAAATTTCTTTAAAGAATGTTTTAGATTTAAATTGAATCTACTGGTTTTACAATCATAAAATATTTTCAAACCAAATTATTTTGATGCAAATCTTGTAAATCTGAAGAACTAATTGCTAAGTAATATATCTGGCAAAAAGAAAGAATGAAATAGAGAACAATCTACTTGTGTTAATAGACTTCAGTTTCAGAGTGGGAATGTGAAAATAACATTAAAGATCCTATAACTCAAATCTTTATATAGACAAGGAAACATCTAAAACATAAAGTAATTTTTCTTACTTTGAGGAAAAAAACAAATGGCTTAATCAAACAGAGAAAAACGTCTAAGTAATCTGCCGCTTATACGTTATTTGCATTTTATTGGGTGTAATATTTATGCTGAACTCAACCTAATTATATAGCATCAATATTACTTAATTCACTTACTGTTTTTTCCCCCACTTTCTGAACTGTCCTATCTAGAACATAATGTAAATCACTGCTGTCCAGTAGAACTTTCTGTGATAATGGAAGTGCTCCATATTTATGCTGTTAGATATGATGGCCACTAGACACACATGGTTACTGAGCACTTGAAATGTGACTCGTGTGACCAAGGAGCAATACAGTTCATTTCATTTAATTTTATTTTGATTAGTTTAAATTTAAACAGTTATAATTGGTTAGTGGATACCATATTTAACAATGTATATTAAGGAAATAAAATGTGCGTCTCCATAATTCCTTTTGAATTTTTCGTAGATAACACGCCAAAAGAAAAAGTATATATAGTGATAATTGTATTCCTTCAACATTGATAGGTATCTTTTGAAAGTTTACATATATTAGTTTTGAACATCTATAATTGGTTAACACTTATATAATATTGTTATATATGAGTTTGTGTTCTAAAATAAACATATGTTTAAAGTTATAAGAATATTTCAAATCATACTAGATGTGTAATAAAACACTATAAGAAATTTTGCATCAAAGGATGTTTCTTAAAAGCTGCAATTCAGAAAAATGGGAAGAATTAATGTGGGAACAGTTGAGCAAAAAAGTAATATATTGCTTGTTGTTTTGCTCCCAGAGAATCTGTAAACAAAATCGTTATTGATTTTCTTTCCTAGATATTTGTATTGGATTGACTGCTGCGAGTATCCTCATATTGGCCGTGTTGGAATGGATGGAACCAATCAGAGTGTTGTCATAGAAACCAAGATTTCTAGACCTATGGCACTAACAATAGATTATGTTAATCATAGACTCTACTGGGCCGATGAAAATCACATTGAATTTAGCAACATGGATGGATCTCATAGACACAAAGGTTGGTCCAGTAGCATAAATATTCTAGTGTTTTACCAGGTCATAAAATATTTATTTAAAAATATATATTTATTTTATATGCTTTCTCTCATAAAACATTTAATTTAAGGTTACATTATTATACTTCTTTATAAAAATATTGGTAAATTAGAATTAGATATATTTATTCAAAAATTATATGTTATGCATAAGATATTTTACACCATCAATGTTTTCTTGAAATGTATTTTTCTAAATAGATTTTCTAGTAAATGGGCAGTAGTTTTATAAATCAATATTCACATGCATCCCAACTGAATTGAAATAGAAGGTTATTTGCTTGTAAATACGAGACTATTACTGCAATCTGCTAGGATTTCAATTTTCTTAAAAAACTGAGTAAAAGTATAGTTTTATAAGTTATCAGTTAAGCTATGTGCATGACTAAAGTTATTGTTACCTGATCACAGCAGCAACAATAATTAACATACAAAATAGCAACAGACAAAGACATAACAGAGAAGATGTCACGTATAGTTAAACATGACATGGATATAGCAGAAGCCACAAATGACTCAAATTACATCAAAAAGTTTTAGGTAACAGGTAGCTTTTTAAGAATTAGATTTTTTCCTGAACAAATAGATGAATTTTTATTGATCTTCCCTAACCTAGTGTCACCTTTGCTATCAGGGGTTTACATTTGCAAACATCACTTAAAATAAGAGTTTCAAAACGAGGTCCCAAATAAAGTCTACATGTTAATTCAGTTTAGCTTATCAAGTAACTTCCTTCTCTGGCATTAAGCTTAAGACAAAAAACCCCTGGAGGAGGGAAGGACGAGAAATGGTAAGGAAGAGAGGATTATTCTTAATTATCAAGTAATACTCTGCCAGTGTGTTCCAGTGTGGAATAAAGCAATGAGTTTAAAAAGAAAAAAGGTAAAAGGCACCAAAGTTACACCACTTAATAATTTTACCTGTCAGTTGATGTTTAAACAAATACATCTTTTCATCCTTCTAACTAGTAATGTTGACAGGAAGTTTTTAGAGGCACTTTCTTAAGGGTAAGAACATTGTAATACAAAGAGTGTAGCTGGATGAGTCACTTACTTAGGTGTTGACATTCCAGTTATGGAGATAAAAAACTCATCAGGATGCAATTTAAGTGAAAAATAAAGAACACTTTAGGATTTTAATTACAGCAAAAGGAATGTTGACAGATTGAAATCACACTTAGCATTTAAAAGTTGTATCTCCCCCAAAGAATCAATAATGAAATGTTCTGCCTCATTCTTGGGTTGCATAGTTGAAAGTTTTATTGTGACAATCAATATTTTTCCTATGTAACCATAAACCTTTTCATTTTTGGCCTCCATATAAAGTGCTAGGTGGTTGTATATGTATTACTTTGTGTTAAAATTTCATTCTACAACAAAATTTATATATATATTGTTATTAGGTAGGTGACTAAAAACACTGCAGCATTAAATATTTGTCTTTCATTTGAGTCTTTGAAGCCTGAATAGCTAAAATTGTTAAAAAATATTAGATCTATTAGAAACTATTGACTTCATCTTCTACTTATTATTAAAAAATCATGTCACTTATGTAGTGACTAATGCTTTGATAACCTTAATACAAAATTAAGTGCATGTTAAAGTGACAGTCATAATACTGGTGGTGACTTTGGATAGAGAGACATGTGTAACAGGTAGAAATGGTACTAAATGTATTAAATAGTAAAATATTTGGCTGAAAGATAGTCTAGTAAGATGTTATTAAAAATTTCAAACTTGATTTTGAAAATGCATCTAGACTTAAATGGGAAGAAAAGTAGAGCTGCAGCCTTCAGAATATTTTCTCCTGAAGGTTTTCTCAGAAAGACTAGTGAAAAATTCATTAAGTGCCTTATCAGGCATCTGCCAATATCTGAGCGCAGGCCAATAATTATCTGGTAGTTACTAATGAGGTACTAATTGGAGCCAGCCTGAATTATGCCAACTCTACCATCAACGAAAGAAAGAGCCATTAATTTGCCATGTTTGTAAAGTGGAAATGGATTCTTCTACTTGCATTTGCCCCATAAAGACGAAGGATGCTATGGTTTCCTAGTTGTTTATTTGCAGGTGGAAAATGAGACATTTATGTCAATAACTTTTATGTTACTTCATCACTAGCCACTTTTTTTTAAACCAGACCAATATTATTTTTCTCATTTATTATATTTCTTAAAACTGAAATCTGAGCTAACCAGAACGATGAGACATGCCAGTCATGACAAAGTAATATGAGAATAAAAAAAATGTATGAGACTTTTCAGAACAACAGCCCTTTCTCATAAGCCAAATTTTAGAAAAGTTAGCCCTTGGACTTTATGGTTTAAAAAGTTGGGTATTTTTTCCCCAAAAATATTCCAGTTTACACCACAGAGTAATTTTATAAATGAAGCATTATTTTATTATTATTTGTCTAGACCAAGAATATCTGAGGTTTCTAAAAATTCTGTGACTTAAACAAAAGTTCAGATTGTCTCCAAGGTGCATGTGCCTTACAATTTGTTTGAGAGCTTCCATTCCTCTTTCTTTGCTCCCTGATCTACCCTAATTCACCCTCCTACCAAATCCACACACCATATTAAAAACCTGAACAAAAAATTCCAAAATACATCAGTCAATTTGCTAGCTTAGGAAAATTTAGATGCAATCTTAGTCACATGAACCTCTCCCTAATCTTTATCTCTCTGTATCACTCTACTGTTATTCACTATAGTAACATATGATGTAATATTAATAATATAATGATACAGTAAAAGACATGCTACTGAATACGTTAGATAGTATATTTTAAATTACATCTTCATTAGTTTATTTTATTAATTGCTCTGATTTCTTCCTTTTAACTATGCCCATCATTCATTTATTCTTTCATTCATTCATTCAATATTTACTGACCTGTCTTTCTGTGCCATGCACTATGCTAGGCCCCTGGTGTTGTAAAGATGAATGAGTCTCTACCTTCAGAAAATAACTCAATTGGCAAAACAAATATGCAGGTAAAGACATAAATTAGATTGTGGGTAAGAAGTATGTGCAAAATATTCCAAAAATGCAGGCAGGAGTACTGAAGACTGCTAAAGTGGGAAGATCTTTGAGCAGTTTGAGAGATTTAGTAAAAGCTCCCCATAGAGGGAAAGCGTAAGAAGGATTCTTCACACAGAGGGAACAGCATGTGCAAAGATGTAATAGAGTCTTGAAATAGCATGGGGTTTACTCAATTTGGCTATGACTGGAAGTCATATAAGAAGGAGATAATGACACTAGATGAACAAGGGCAAATTGGGGCCAGATTGTCACAAGCCTTGTATGCTAAGTAATTTGGAATTTATCCTTAGGTCACAGGGAGCTATTGATGGTGTTTAGTTGATGGAGTGCTTTTATTAGATTTGACAACAGCATGTGAAATGAAAGACCCTGGAAGGGCAACCAATTTAGAGACTGTTAAAATATTTTAGGAGAAAATGTTTGAAGTGATTGTAGCTGTGGGAATGGAGATACAGTGTTAGATTCAATAGTTATGTAGCAGATCAAACTGGAGATATATGTAAGCTTAGAAATACTGGTAGTGGCATTATAAAAATTAAGTAAATGATTTATATTATTATTGAATTAGCTAGGGGAAAATAATTCCAATATTTGATGACTTATTAGTTTTGCATATATTTGCACATTTTTAAAAAGAATTAATAGTGCCAAATTAAGCCTAATTTAAATATTCAGAATCTCTGTGTTACGATGCTCTATTTTGGCGGGAGATGAGTTAATTTTAACAGCAAAAGTGCTATTCTAAAGACGTGATTAAACATTCTATACTATGTCCTTCCCTAAAAGGCATTTCAGAAAATCTGATAATTTAACTAGAATAAAGTTCGCAAATAAGTGACACTCTTTCCTCCTACTCTCTCGAGACATGGAATAGGTCCAGTGAGAGACTTGGCGATTTGAGGGTGTTCTCCAGGTAGAAATATTCAGTTTTTAAATACATTGTTATACAAAACAGACTGATCCTAATATGTGAATAAAAATATTATTCTTGTAGATCCATATATTTGGTTTTGATTCCTTACAACTCTCAAACTGAAACCCTCCTAGGAGAATTTTAGGCTTTGATTTTAGATAAGAAGTAATACGCCTCTGCTGGAGTACTGATCTTTCAGTGAAAGGATCTCCTCAAACTGGAGAGAGCAAACCTTTAAGATCTTCAAAGAAGTCTGGGAACCTTAAGGATCTGGGTCAAGTTGGGATGGGATCTACTGCTAACTAGCTTATTCACCCTGAACAGTGTAGTTAAATTCCCTGGACCTCAGTTGCCTCATTTGTAGAAATAAGAGTGTTGAAAAATACGACACGAAAGGGAAGTCCAGAACTGAAATTTTAAGCCTCCAGTTACATGGATCAATCAACACTTTCAGAATCTATGCCAAATCTCTATGTTTTAATCTCAAATGAGTCTTCCTTAATTTAAGCCTAGGAGAGGGAGTTTGGAAATCTGTAATAATGAAATGCTTTCTCTTTCAATCTTGATGAAAATATCAAACTGCCAAAACAATCCCCAGTCCTGAGTGTTATCATAAAGATTATTAACATATTTTAAAGTTGAACAATTTGTAAACTAATCAAATTAATGATGGAGGAGAAAACCTATACTCTTGAGCATTACCTTGTACTGTACATTTTACACATAGTATTTATTTTGTCTTTCAACAGACATTTTCTTAGCCTGCTAATGGGATTCCAAGAACAGGGGTCATCCTCTTATGAACTAAGTCTTTTATTAGAAGCCTACTGATCTCAAGGGACTGTGCTTGATGCAATATGTGCTCTTGTAATTATTCTACCAACCTATATATGTAATAAGTGCGATTAAAGCCATTTGCCAGCAAGGGAATATGTTCAAAGAGATTAAGGAACCTGTCCAAAGTCACAGAGCTGGTAATCAGGAGAATCAAAATTTGAACTGAGATCTACCTAATTCCAGGGCCTGCTTTCTTTCCAGTTTTCACACAGCACCCTTGTTTTTGAACAGACAATTGAAGATTGAAACCTGCTTGTTAGAGCCTCTAATATTAATAGTTATAGCATAAGTGTACACTTACACAAATAAAGTTGAATCCATACCTGAAATCTTTCAGATTGATTTAAATATTGGACAGGTAAATTGCATAATATATGAGGAAAAAACAAAAAAACAAAGCCACTAGAATATAATTACTATAAAAGAAAGCATGTATCTCGGTAAATCCAAATATTTTTTGTGTCTTTGTCAAAATGAAAAGAGCAATGATATTGCTTTAAAATGTATACCCTGTGTCTTAGTCTGTCTGGGATGCTTTAACAGAATACTATTGGCTGGATAATTTATTGCATACATTTCTGGAGGCTGGGAAGTCCATGATCAATCAAGGTGCCAGTAGAATCAGTGTCTAGTAAAGGGCTCACTGTCTGCTTCATAGATGGTTCCTTGTTGCTGTGTCCTTTCACGGCAGAGGGGTCTAGTGAGCTCCTTTGAGTTTCTTTTATAAGGGCACCATTCCCATTTACGAGGATAGAGTCCTCATGGCTTAATCACTTCCCAAAGGCCCACCTCTTAGTACTGTCACACTGGGTATTAGGTTCCAATATATGAATTTCGGAGGGACGTCAACATTCAGACCATAGCATTCTATCCCTGGGCCCCCAATATTCATGTCCTTCTTATGTGCAAAATACACTTATGTGATCTCGATAGCCCCCAAATTCTTAACTTGTTCCAACACTAACTCAAAAGTCTATAGTCATCTCTATATCTTATCTAAATCAGATATGAGTGAAACTTAAGATATGATTTATTGTTCTGCTGTGAACCTATAAAATCAAACATGTTATCTGCTTCCAAAATACAATGGTGCACTGGGCATAGGATAAACATTTCCATTCCAAAAGGGAGAAAGAAGAAAGAGGTAATAGATCCTGACCAAACACCAAAACCAAAACGGAAAACATTAAATCTTAAGGCTCCAAGATAATCTTTTCTTCAGAGCATATTTGGTGAGAGCTCAGAAGAAGAGGAAAGCTGTAGAGAAAGCATTAATATTCTCGAATAAACTCCTCCAAATTTTGCCTTCTGGACACACTGGTGTGGCGATTGGGCCCCAAAAGTTCCAGGGGGGCCTGCCTCCATAATTTTTCTGGGTGTAGCCCATTTTCCACCTCTCATAGGTTGGAATCTCATGCCTGTGGCTCTCCCAGGCTGAAGTTGCAAGCTGGTGGCTCTAGCAGTCTGAAGTTTCCAGGTGACTCCACCCCCACAGCTCTGCTTGGCATTGCCCTATAAGGGACACTGCAGTGGCCCAACCCCATGGCTCCATTATGCATTGCCCTAATAATAGGAGCTCTCTACTGTGGCCCCACCCCTGTGGCAGTTATCTACCCCAACCCCAAGGCTCTCTGTGACATTTTTTGAAATTTAGATCAAGGTAGCCAGGCCCTTGCTGCATGTGCACTCTGCATCCTGGTGGAAATTGCAGTAGGTGAACCTCACCAAGACTTACTATATTTGACTTCCAAAGGGACAGCCTGAGTTGCATGAGGGCCTGCTTGCACCACAGCTGGGCTGGCTAAAGAGCACCACACGGAAAGATGGGGAGAAGAGCCTTGAAATTGTTCTGCTTCCGAGCCTCTGGCATTCTGAGCCTGTGATGGATGGGGTAGCCTTGAAGACCTCCAAAATGCTTTTGAGGTCATTCTTACATTGTCTTGATAAATAGCACCTGGCTTCCACCCATCTATAGTAATCTCTTGATCAAATGATCCCTTGGCCACACCCTTGATATTCTCTCTCTCAAATGCTTGTTCATTTCTTTACAAGATGGCCAGGCTGACGATTTTCCAAATCTTTTTCTGCTTTCATTTTGGTTATAAATTCCATTTGCAATTCCTTTCTCTTCTTGAATTTTACTATAAGCAGTGCAACAAAGCCAAGTACCTCCTTTAACACTTAGAGATTTCTTCTGGGAGATATACTATTTTATTGCTGTTAAGTTCTGCTTTCCACAAAACACTAGGATGCAAACACAATTCAACCAATTTCTGTGTCAGTTCACTCATGAGGGTAGAACTCTCATGACAATCACTTCTCAAAGCCTCCACCTCCACCTTTTAAGACTTCTTTTTTTTTTTTTTTTTTTTTTTTTGAGATGGAGTCTCCCTCTGTCCCCCAGGCAGGAGTGCAGTGGCCGGATCTCGACTCACTGCAGCCTCTGCCTCCCGGGTTCAAGCAATTCTCCTGGCTCAGCCTCCCAAGTAGCTGGGATTAACGGGCACCTGCCACCAGGCCCAGCGAATTTTTTTTTTTTTTTTTTTTTAATTTTTACTAGAGATGGGGTTTCACCATGTTGGCCAGACTGGTTTTGAACTCCTGACCTCAAGTGCTCCACCCGCATTGGTCTCCCAAAGTGCTGGGATTACAGGCATGAGCCACTGCACCAGGCCTAATACTGTTATATGAGATATTAGGTGTCAACATATGAATTTTGGGGAGACACCAACATTAAGAACATAGCACCATGATTTAGTGGGATAGTTGCATATTAGAGTTTGCTATGTTAAAGAAACTACATTCCCTGCATATAAGAAAAAATTTGTTATAAATTTGAGATTTTTTATTGATTTTATGCATTGCAAAAAGTATAGCCTTCTCTCAATGGATTGTCTATTAACATAAGTTAAAAATATCTCCTGAGAAAAATAAGAAATAACATTGCATATATACCTTAGCTTAGAGATTTCATTTTCCATTTAATGAAAAGAAAGGTAAATATTAGAAAATTCTATTTTGAATGAAATTTATTTTTGACCACTTGTATCAAAGTAAATAAATTCAGATTTAGTTTTTTTCAATTTTGGTTGCTTGTGCCATTAAACTTCAGATATTTTAGGCAGGTAGGTAGTATTTTGGAAAAGAAAAGGCTGAAAATACTGTGTGAACAGTAATAACAAAAGGGCAAACTAAGAAAAAGTTATGTTTGACCTTGAGTTTTTAAGTTTATTTGTTCCAATAAAGTTTTTTCAGGATACTCTTCAGTGTATCAAAAAATGATTTAACCTTGTGTTAAGTCAGTTGGTTATGTACATATTTTATCCAGCGTATTGGAAAAAATTATACTCTAACTGTTAATATTCTCTGAACAGTAGTAGTTGGGTATGATTCTGAACTATAGTTTACCACTGAACTCTTTTATATTTTGTGAGCAAAATTGTTTAAAATTTCTAGCAATTATGTTCACTACAGCTCGTCATTTAAAGGATAACTGTTTCTATACCCCTAGACCTGAAGAGCCTCATATTAAAGTGTCAATATTGTAGTCTAAATCTATTGTTTGTTTATTGCTCTGGGAATCCAGTTTGTGTTGTGAGGGGGCAATTCTGTGTTTGGATTTAAAAATCTAAATCATAACCCATGCAGTGTTAGTCTAATTAATCTTGGAAAAAGGAATCTAGATGTCAGCATGTTACTGGTGAAATCGCATGAAATATGTTTTAAGAGTTTGTTCTGAAGACAAAAATAAAAACACTGAAAGAGACAAATAGAATATTTTGTGTTCACATATTCCGAAACCCAATAGCTCTTGCATTTGGATTTTTAGAAAATTTAGATATCCACTGTAGCCCACCAAAAAAAAAAAAAAAAGGAGGAAATTGAAATAATACTTCCCACCCCCCGACCTCCACTAATTTATAATATTCTAGAGTGTTTCTTTCTTGGTAAGATATTGCATTTTAGTACTTTTGAAAAAAAAAATTCTATCATTCACAGTCCATTACAAACAGTAGATTTCACAGGCTATTTTATGCCAATGGTGTTGATGTGCTGCTGTTTACAATACAATAAAAGTTAATGGAAGGGAGCAAAATACAATTCAGTTACTATAGAAATGTTTCCAAACCAGTAAAATAAATTGAAATTAACTGCCATTTCTAAAATGTCTTAGAATTTCAGTGTCAATCATGTCTTTCAGTTTTGTCCCTTGAACCTTGAATACATTAAATTTGCATATATGTTTAGGGAGTTTTTTTCTTTTTCTTTTTTTGCAAATGTCATGTGTTCCACATGCTTGTAAAAATAGGGACATTTTAAGTATTACCCTCATTTGAGTTTTCAGTCATTTTCAACAACCTCATCTATTCCAAATACAAGGGGTGGAGTATGCGAAAAGAATAAGTAGATTAGGGATCAGTAGGTTTACTTCAGGTCCAGTTACTTCCTAATTCAGGCATGCAGCGTTGCCAGACTATTGTACAATGTTCTTGTTCATAGTATAGGGCTTCTATTTATTCAGTGATTCTCTAACATTTCTTAACAGGAATTTGGCTGAGGTTGAATCTAGGACAGAGGAGGACTGTTCTATCAATTCTCTCACTTACTCTTCCTTTTTGCTGGGACTACCTAGAACACTGATACAGTTTGGATATTTTTTCCTGTCCAAATATCTTGTTGAATCATAATCCGCAGTGCTAGAGATGGGGTCTGGTGGGAGGTGGTGGGTCATGGGGCAGATCCCTTATGGCTTGTGCTGTCTTCATGATAGTGGTCATTTAAAGGTGTGTGGCACCTCCCTACCTGCATCTTGCTCCTGTTTTGCCATGTGATGTGTCTGGTCCCCCTTCTTCCTCTGTCATGATTATAAGTTTCTTGACGCCTCCCTAGAGGCCTAACAGATGATGCCAGCACTATTCTTCTTGTAAACCTTGAAGAACCATGAGCCAATTAAGCCTCTTTTCTTTATAAATTACCCAGTCTGAGGTATTTATTTGTAGAAATGCCAGAATGGTCTAATGCAAACACATTTGAAAATGCTTGTAATATGTTACACTCTTCTACATTTTTATTTTAGAAATATATTTATAATTGCAGGAATATGAGAAGACCAGATACTAAACTCATGTAAATAACTATACTTGATATGTGTCCCAGAGGCAAATGCTTTTCAAAGACTTCAGTTTTTATTAAGACTCTCTAACAAAGACATTCCTATGTATATGTGAGTTGAATATAATACTTCTTATAGTAAGTACTTATAGTCAGGCTCAGACTATCACATTTCTGTGTATTGTGAAGGATTTATCACCAGCAGAATGGCCCAGAAAGTTTCAAAGCAAAAGGAATATACTTTACCAAGTGCATGAAGCAATGTTACTTTGTTTACTTCACAGGTTAGAGAGAATTGTCATCATCCTACTAATGTATTTTTAGTCAGTCTTGTTTTCAAAACAAGTGTACTACAGTTTAAACAGTCTGCTTTATAAAACTTCACATTCATTAACAGGAATACTCTTTGGATGGTAAATATTGAAATGGCTATATTTGACCTTCTGTTATAAGCAATTTAAAAATAGGTAAGAGAAAGGATGGGATTAAATGATGTTAAATCTAATATTCCTAATCTATATGGAGAGTACATATTATTTGAAATGAGAATGTAGAGGCAAGAAATACTAGAAAATAATGGGCCATGGATGCCTTCAGCTCTAATAATGGCTTAAATCTGAAAAAGATTTCTAAATACAGTATGAATTTCTTTTTTTATTTTATTTATTATTATTATTATTATTTTTTGAGACAAAGTCTTGCTCTGTCGCCGAGGCTGAAGTGCAGCGGCACAATCTTGCCTCACTGCAACCTCTGTCTCCCGGATTCAAGCGATTCTTCTGCCCCAGCCTCCTGAGTAGCTGGGACTACAGGCATGCAACACCACGCCCGGCTAATTTTTGTATTTTTAGTAGAGATGGCGATTCACCATATTGGCCAGGCTGGTCTTGAACTCCTGACCTCAGGTGATCCGCCTACCTCAGCCTCCCAAAATGCTGGGATTACAGGCGTGAGCCACCACTCCTGGCCACAGTATTAATTTCTATGCTTTGACATTACGTATTTACACTTATTTAAGTGTCCCAGTATAAACTACTATACTAAGGAGAGGCACAAGTTTATTTTGGACATTTGATCAATATCACTATTCAAAAGTTAGCATATAATCTACTTTCAGGCACTGTCAGCTCTGATCTTCCTGCACTGTGACATATACTAAAAGGAAAAGCTACTTTCCATCCCAGCAAAGTCTCATTGATGCACTATGATATTTAATATTGGAAAAATAAACTTTCAATATTCTATCATAACAGTTGGAAATGTTGGCCATCCTTCATGTTCCTGTCATTTCTTAAAGCTTTTATTTGTTTTGAAAAATTGATTTTGGACCTTGGTGCCTAAGTTTTATTTGTGATACTGTTTGTTACTATCAAGTAGGATTGCATTAAAGAGTAAGCAGGCAAAATGTTCACAGAGGCAAAAATGGAACAAATCACTTCAGAGCTGCTCGTTGTAGGTTTCAGGAAATAATTTTTTTTAAATGGTTTGCACAGTAACACCAAAGGAGACATACATAATTGTTAGCAAAGACTAAAATTCCTTGGCCCTAAGGTTATGTAAAGCATGATCTTTTTTTCCCAGGTGTTTTTAACTAAAGCTCTGGCTCCATGATCCTTCCCTGAAGATTAGTCTACCTGGGTCATTTTCCCACCCACCCACTCTTTGTCACTCTTCATCAGCTAGAAACCATTATCCACCCACCCTCCCACTGGCCACTGTCATGAATCTTCCACTTTCTTTGTCACGTTAAATCACTTTCTACCGCCATCTAATATTATCATCTGTTTACCAGACTACAGTTTTTCATAGCCTTTGTTTAATCTCACCCCATTTTTTCAGTGCTAATTGTTTTTCTTTCTCATCACTTTCTTTTTGTTTTTCACACTATGCTACTTTAAGTCATGTCCTATCTTCTCTACACATCTCATTGTGCTCTTATTCTTCTAGAAAAATATCAGGGGAAATTATTAGTGTCAGGGTCTCTCAAAAGAGGGGATCAATGAGCATACTTGGTTCTCTCTTCTGAAGACAGATGGTGTTTTAGTCAAGCTAGATACTCTGCACCATATTACCCAGCGAATGGGTGTCATGGATGGTTTTTGATTTAGGAAGATACATGTTAGATGAAAAAAATATGAGGAATATTAGTTAGTGGTAGTTCTAGTTATCCTGGCTTTGCCTCTTTGCCCTCTTCCTGTGCCAGAAACCTGACTTATGTGGACTACCTCACCCAGGCTCTTTTACCTTCCCACATCAAGTTGGATTTCCTCCATGAATTGCATTGCAAGGACATTAGATAGTAGACAGAAAAAGAAGTCAGAATATTTATTCATCCCCTTTCCATCTACGCTCAACTACAATGATTTAGCAGTGGCTGAGCCTATCTACTAAAGACCACTGCTCTTGTTGGATGGCTTTATTCCCCTCAGCTGCATTTTTCACTAGCTTCTGGTAACAGACCTAGTAAAAAGCAATGCATTATTTGTACCTTTGCATGTCCATCTTTATAAATAATTCTTTATTAAACTCTCTTCAACTATTATTTAAAGATATGTTTTCTATTTTCTGCAGCAATTCTGACTAATATAAAAGAGATTGGAAGGGATTAAAAATAAGGTGACAAGTTAGAATAATTTTGCAGTATTCCTGGTGTGAGGGGATATGAGCCTTTACTTGGGATAATGGCAGCAAGAATTCTTTTAAAAAATGAGAGTGTCTTAAAATATATTAAAAAGAAAAAGATAGTAGGATTTAATGTTTGATTTGATATATTTATAAACTCTAAAATTTTAGGGGATTACCTTTCCAAACATAGTCATACAGTGAGGGATAAGTTGACCTTAATGGATCACTGATTGTTTAGGTATTTCCTTCAAATCAATATATAAACTCTTTATAACTCAAATAAATCAGTTCTGAGCTCATGTTACTCTGTAATCTTGATTCCTTCATAAAAGTAATAACAGAATTTGGTGATTGCGTTCTGTATCTTATTTTTTACTTTTGAAAATATGAATAAAGACTTTATAACCTTTTTTTTTTTTTTTTTGAGACAGAGTCTTGCTCTGTCACCCAGGCTGGAGTGCAATGGCACGATCACGGCTCACTGCAAACTCCGCCTCCCAGGTTCAAGGGATTCTCCTGCCTCAGTTTCCCGAGTAGTTGGGATTACAGGCGCCCACCGCCACACCCAGCTATTTTGGTATTTTTAGTAGAGACGGGGTTTCACCATGTTGATCAGGCTGGTTTCGAACTCCTGACCTCAGGTGATCAGCTTGCCTTGGCCTCCCAAAATGCTGGGATTACAGGTGTCAGCTACCACGCCTGGCCTATAGTCATTTTTAAATAATAAATTACAGTGATTGCTGAGCATAAAGTAATATTTTAAGATAACATTTAGATTCTTAAAGTAAATCTGGGGAGATAAAGAACGGAAAATAAGAGAGTATTACTAGTGAAATGTCTATTGACATACCAACTCAGTGCAGAAAGCCCTGTCAAAGCCACCAATATCCTAATGCTGTATCCTCCCATAACATTAACTATGAGATTTTAACTCAACAAAAGCTGAGAACTGTGTAACTGGGGCATTTGTTTCTTAAGTATTTAAACTAGATTAGTCAGAAAAACAAATTTAGAATAATATTACTCAGAAATATACTAATTTAGCATGATAAATGCTAACTAAAAAAATGAATAATCAAGAGTATTGTAATAGAGTATATCAAGCTGTGAGGCAACAGTTAAGCCAAAACCATGTTCTGGATGGCCACCTTTTCTTTTTCTTTCTTTTTTTTTTTTTTTTCTTTTTTGAGTCAGACTCTTGCTCTGTCACCCAGGCTGGAGTGCAGTGGTGTGATCTTGGCTCACTGCAACCTCTGCCTCTCGGGTTCAAGCAATGGCCACCTTTTCTATTTGTCATAATTACATTGAGCTTTAGCAGGATAGCATCCAACTCGACTCAAAGGGAAAAACTCCCAAAAGGAGTATTTCTTTGATTTATTTATTTTTGCCAAATATCAACGCTTTTCTTCTGAAAGATATAGTCTATGAAATAAAAATTAGGAACCTAGTGCTTGAGTGGAATTCTGGAAACAGTACAATACATAATGCTGTTACAGTGAATAGAGACGTAACTATAGTAAGCAGCTTTTAAATAGGCTTTAGATATATAGTCAGTACCTGTGAAACTACAGCCCACACAGCAGCTCTGTTTATTCTTTTTTGTGTGTCTACTGAATACCTGTAAATGAAAGATTTATTAAATGTACTCTTCACATTTCTCTGTTAATTAAGCAAATGCAGTTTTATATAGACAACTGGTCATATAACTTTTCTCTTAAAAATGATAGTCATCATCATTTTTAGGCAACATTGACTACTTTTCCCCTAAACCTAACGACACCTCAGCATTAGTTAAGGGTTTGTTTGTTAAACGTTTCTCTCATACCTTCACATTTCATGTTTATTTTTTATTAGCTCCATGTACTTCCTGTCTTAGTCTGGTTTTTGTTGCTACGAGAAAATACTACAGATTTGTTAATTTACAAAGAAAATAAGTTTAGTTGGCTCATGGTTCTGGAGGCTGGAAAATTGAAGAACATGGCACTGGCGTCTGGTGTCATCCCATGGTGGAAGGGTATCACATGGCCAGAGAGCACACTCC
This sequence comes from Pongo pygmaeus, assembly GCF_028885625.2. Classification (NCBI taxonomy): domain Eukaryota; kingdom Metazoa; phylum Chordata; class Mammalia; order Primates; family Hominidae; genus Pongo; species Pongo pygmaeus. The sequence goes on along the minus strand of NC_072384.2, from coordinate 39,845,433 downwards.
GGAGAGAGCTAAGATTCAACTACCAGTACTTTTATTTACTAGTTTTTTTCTACCTCTCTTTTGCCAAGTTACTTAAATTTTCTGCATCTTAGTTTCCTCATCTGCAAAATGAACTTTACTTGTATTAGTCCATTCTTACACTGCCCTAAAGAACTATCTGAGACTAGGTAATTTATAAAGAAAAAAATTTTTAATTGACCCACAGTTCCATAGGCTGTACAGGAGACATGGCTGCGGAAGCCTGAGAAAACTTACAATCATGGCAGAAGGGCAAAAAGGAAGCAAACATGTCTTCACATGGCAGCAGGAAGAGGGAGTGTAGGGGGGAGGTGCTACACACTTTTAAACAACCAGATCTTGTGAGAACTCACTCACTCACAGGAGAATAGCAAGGGAGAAATCCGCCCCCATGATCCAATCACCTCCCACCAGGTCCCTCCCTCAACACTGGAGATTACAATTCAACATGAGGTTTGGGTGGAGACACGGAGCCAAACCATATCACTACCACTGCACAAAAGAGTTTTTGAGAGTATTAAATAAAATAGAATATATAAATTGCCTCTCCCGCTGGCCTAGTTCTAGTGCACCCAAGTGCTTAATAAATATCACCTGTGGTTACCGCTGAATAATTAAAAAGACTTACTTTTGGAATGCCAATTGGCAGATTCTTACAATAACTTTATTTTTCTTACAAAAGTAAACTGAATCTCTTATGCATCGAGATCGTTAAAAATGATGATTAACTTTTTGAGCCCATATTTAATGATTTAACTATCACCTTTGCATCTAACGAGATTCACATTAAATGTTTTGAGGCTTTCAACATTTCCTGTAAATTTTTATTTTATTCTAAAAATCTTGAAATCTACATATAAGGTGAAAGGCTCTTATAATAATCACCCATCACCAAGATTCAATTAATTATTAACATTTTGCCACATTTATTTTATCTTTTTTGTATGAATTTATACAGTCAAAGAAAAATGGTGGGAATAGTTTATATAAATAGCTCACACATAATTAATTATAGTAAGGTGTCCTTTTCATTCTAATTTCACTTATTATTTTAGCAATGGTATCTATGTTTGCAAGAGTACATAGATAATTAAAGTTGTGTGCACATCTAGGTTTTTACATCAAAATTCAAAACATCTAAAGTGTACCAATCTGGATTTTTGAAATGTTTACATCCTTCATATGCACAGTATCTGTTCTGAGATGAATTTTTAGCTAGATTTTATATTATGAATAGTATTCAGTGACTTAATATATGACAGGTTTCCAATTTTATTTCTTTTATTTCTATTGTCTTTTAGTTGTAGTGAATTATCTGATGACATTTGGCGTATCAGAATACAAATAAAAAATCAAAAAATTTAAAATATCTACTTTAGTTGATAATATAAATTTACCCAGCATTTAAAAAATAGGACTGTAAAGCTTCCTATAAACAGTAAATTGTATTTGAAATTTTGATAGTTTTTCAGTTACTACTGAATGAGGAATATGCCAAACATTAATTTGCAGTCATTAAAATCTAATTTAAAAAAAAGTAAATATTACTGGAAATACAGTACCTTTTTTCCTTAATGAACATGTCAGAATTTCTGAAAGTACATCTCAAAATTAATACAGAGAAATAGTATGTTTTTATAAGTTAGGGAATTTTCATCTTCTCCATTTATTATTTGTCAATCTTGAGAAAATAGAAGCACAAAGAAAACTCTATCACTGTTTAAAATTATTTAAACCCAAACCACTGAACAGATTTACCATATCTTATTTACTGGATAGGAACCTGGATTCCCTCAAATGACTAATTCACATTTGTGATGCTCACTCTACTGTTTACATTTAAACATCAGAAAGAATAATTATAGAACAATTTTTATCTGCAACTAAACTGTTTTATGACCATTAAATTTGCATAATACATTATTATCTGCCACACTTATTTCCCTCTACCCCATCCCATCTCACCTTGAAAGTAAAAGTGCTCATAAAATCTCAGTGGCTGAAAAGGTTTATAGCAGTTTCACAGCCACTTCATTTCCAGGTAGTAGACACATTTCTTCCAGGATCTATAATTTAATCATTTTACATGTGAAAAAAGTAGGGCAATGACCTTTAGATTTAGGTATTTAAGTTAAGAACAACCAGAAGGAGATATATATGTATATATGTAAATATGTGTATATATATACACACATACACACACACACACACACATAAATATATCAATTATGAATTTTAAAATGGTGGATGGTATTTGTTTCTGGTGAAGCAGGCTTTAATGGTGAAAGAATCACATTCTTTTTTTTTCCAGTGGTTGCACCAAGCTAAATCTGAGCAAAGCTAGCTCCTGTGCCCAATCCTGCATTCTCTTAACCGGTAATAAAGAACTTTGCTGGCCTGACAGGTTGTCACAGCAATTATTCACACGAAGTTCTGTAGCAGTTGTATCTGTCAGCCCATGTAGTATTGAATATTTTAACTGGCAGTCTTCCAAGACTGAACATTAATCTTACCATCTCCTATTACAGTCCCTAATCAAGATATTCCAGGGGTGATTGCACTAACATTGTTTGAAGACTACATCTACTGGACTGATGGGAAAACCAAGTCACTCAGCCGTGCCCATAAAACATCGGGAGCAGACAGACTCTCACTGATTAACTCATGGCATGCCATCACAGATATCCAGGTGTATCATTCTTATAGACAACCTGATGGTAATTATTCTTTCCATGATTTCCATAAATGCATTAACATCTTTCAGTAACATTCCATTTTTTATTATTTCAAGGTTAAATGTAATTTTATTTTTGATGAAGATTACTAGATTTAATTATTTAGCATCACTTTATGGAAGAATTCAGTCAATATGAAGTACTGCTCTTAAGGCATATGATTAGAAGCTCAGTAATAGGACAAAGAATTATGGATTTGTTCAACTCATATTAAGCTAAAATGATAATAATGCATTTGGTCAGATAAGTGAAGACTATATTCTTGAAATAATTTGTTTACAAAATAGAGGATCCTTAGTTTCTGGAATGCTGAGTAGGAGGAATTATGTTTAAGTAGCTCTAGGGTTTTAAAACTGACAACTCTATCAAGTTTTCTTCAGCATATGTTTAATAGGAATTTCATCTGGCCTTGTGAAATAAAGGTTTGATAATTTTCCTTAAAAAAAAAAACCTATCTGGCCTATAAAGCAAAGTCATTACACTAGTAGTTGTAGATCATTGTTTCATTGTTTTATTTTATGTTTGTATTTCTGAACATATGTTTGTCTTCATCCAAAATGCTTCTAGTCTTTGTGTACTTTTCTCATGGACAGTTTTTTCCTACTAAAATTTTTGTTTTGTAGAAATGCACCTTTAAAATTATTGAATGGTAAAATTAATGTCAGTGGACAATGAGTAGCATTTGTGACAAAGTAAAATTATATTTATAGTCTTGATGAGTTCTTGATTACAAAGATTTATTCCAATTCGAGTTATGCAGCTTAAAAGTCCTATCTCTAATCCCATGTTATATTATTAGTCTTGATTATCTTGTTTTGTTGTTGTTGTTTCTTTCTTATCTGTAGTCTCCAAACATCTCTGCATGATAAATAATGGTGGTTGCAGTCATTTGTGCCTTTTAGCCCCTGGAAAAACCCACACTTGTGCATGTCCCACTAACTTCTATCTGGCAGCTGATAATAGGACTTGCTTATCCAACTGCACAGCCAGCCAGGTGAGTGGAGGTCTGGGAATCTTATTATAGAGTATATAGTGAAACATCGGTTCTTTTGTTTAGCATAACATTGAATGATCATTCCATACATTGTAGAGATGGTCACAGAATAAAGGAAAACACTATAACATCTCATTAAAATGGGATCTTAGCTATTAGGAAGAATAAATAAAGGCCAAAAAGGAAACAAACAAACAAAAAAAAAAAAAGAGAGAGAGAGAGAAAAGAAAAAATTATTTCACAGATCCACACAAATAATTACTCATATCCTAAGTGGGCATAACAGCAAGAGCAGAGGAGATTTTATGTAGTTTAATAAGGCAAGGTGATTAAGGAGTTGGGTAGGTAAAGTGAGGTGGAGTTTAAACAGAGGAGGAAATCTCTCAGGATAATCTGCTCTATGTCACTGTCCCCACTCTCCATTTCTTAGAATAGGTGATCTGGGAAAGATAAATTCAATAGAGAGTAAGTCTCTAGATTTTGTTTTTATTAAAATAAGTTATGTGATCAAAATAATTTTCTTCTGAAACCTCTTTTTCTTTAAAACTTAATTATTCTCAGCTGAAGATATCCCAGGAGTTAACTTGTCTACTGTACTTGATTTTATTACTTTCAAATTTTGGACAATAGTCATATGACATTATAAAACTGTACTTTGTAACATGTGAGCCACTATCTTGTTGGATTTAAGATAAAACTGTCAAACTATATTTTGTCTTTAAAATGACTAAATGTATTTTTAGAATTCTGTGTTTGAGTTCACTGATTTTCTAGTTACTAGCAATGATTTCATTGCAAGAGACTGAATTTCTCTTAGATTGTTTTTATCTTCAAAATGGAGAAGCTAAATTTAGCTCAGCTTGCCTTTCAGATTAGATTTAGGAGTATCATACATGAAAGAACTGCATAAATAACAACAATTACGACTTTTTCAGGGAGTCAGAATGTGTAGAGGTTAAGGGCATAGACTCTGAAGCCAGACCCTTTGTGATCATAACGCACACTCGGCTTTAAATTGAGTTTGTTACTTCTTGGTACCTTGGTTTTCTCATCTTTTAAATGGGATTATAATATTTGTATGCCATATACAGATTAAATGGGAAAAGTTCCTGGTACATAGTAGGTGTTGTTATTATTACTCTTGCCCTATACTGCAGCTGAAATTTATGTAAAAAAGTTATGTATATAATTAGTGTGAGCTGCCCTCAAGAGGTTCTGATGGCTCTTTGAAAGCACAAGCCGTAGACTCTGCTTTTATTACAAAATGTGTTATTCTAATTCTAAGTCCCTGAGTATTTGCATAAAAAAATATTATTTTTAAAGAGCTGGAAATGTAAGTTACTATGAGAGATAAAATTAGCAATTGAATTATTCCTAGTGGTAAAATTAAAGAGAGAAATCACATTTTTTAATATTTTAAAATAGAATTATTAACACTATTGGTGCTATTTAGTCAAATTTTCAGGTAACCTCCATCCAGGTTATTCTAAAATAATCTTTGGTCCTTTGCTTTGGAACGATCATACATATATCAGTCTGTTGAGGCCCAAAACCAAGGCTGTCACTGGCTTCGTAGATATGATGCCTGCCTGAGTCACTACAGTGGCGATGACTTAATAGCCAACTAAAAATAGAGCAAAATCACAGTATTCTCTGAAGCACAGATGAACATCTCAAATAGCAAGGCACAGAGAATAAAACATCAGCCTCACTACAGGCATCAAAGGGATAACACTTTTCAAATATTATATATGAAAACCTATAACTCTTTATCCAATGCCAACAAATTAGATTAGTCGAATAAATGAAGACCTAACTCACCCTGAAAGTATTATTTATCTAATAAAATTATTTCCCAATTTGGTTTCCATGATGACAACACTAAAATATTTATATTTTTGAAATACCCCCAATAGTCTATCATGAATTTTTAAAAACTTAACAATAGCAAGACAGAGCAAACAAATCCAAATATGGACAATACTTTTCAACTATACTTCTGAAAACAACAAAAAAAGAGGAGGTATCACTTCATTAGTTTCATCTTCAAGGAAAAAGTTAATTGCCCAGGCCTGGTAGCTCACGCCTGTAATCCCAGCACTTTGGGAGGATGAGGCAGGTGGATCACTTGAGGTCAGGAGTTGGAGAGCCGTCTGGCCAACATAGTGAAACCTCATCTCTACTAAAAAATATTACAAATTAGCTGGGCATGGTGGCAAGGGCCTGTAATCCCAGCTACTCGGGAGGGTGAGGCATGAAGATTGCTTGAACCCAGGAGGCGGAGGCTGAAGTGAGCCAAGATCATGACACTGCACTCCAGCCTAGGCAACAGAGTGAAACTCTTGTCTCAAAAAATAAAAACAAATAAAAAAAGAAAGAAAAAAAGTTCATGAAGAACAGGTAATGCAAACTGTTAGTGGTCATCCCTGTAAATCATCTCGTTTATGAGGCCATTTTACCTCTGATTCTTTTCTAATCTAATGAGAGGAAAATCTATCTCTTGTATACTTCTTGGAGAAAAATCAGTTTGTAGAAACATGATTTTCAGTGAGGTAGACCTTTAAAGGAAGCAAATAATCTAGGCAGTTAAGAATCATGCTAGTAAGCATCCCGATGAAAATTTTGCTTTCTTAATTTGTTCTTACTTAGGGATTTTGATTTATCATCTAATGATTGTCAACAAATGACATGTTCCCCAAATAGTATTATTTTAGAAACAAACAGGCAAATCACATCAATAAGAATTCTATTAGGATTGAAAACATAATCTGAGAATCTAGTAAAAATTAAGATTAAGTTCAATTCATATAACACTAGTCATTTCAAATATTTAATGAAAATCATTTTAATTAGAAAAAAGTCATCTGAATAATGGCTTTACTTAAGCTTTAAAATAGGGACTTTTCTTGTTTCAACTAAACTTTACCATATTGGGATTGCATTTTATCCTTGTATTCATATTAGTAGACACGTATTTAGTAGTTTTTTTATAGCTTTTACTTGTGGGTGATAATTACAGTCTACAGTTTATTTTATGGTGATATTAGTCTTATAGAACATTTATGATGAGGACTGTTTTATATTTATATTTAGCATTAATCTTTTTTAAGTTACTGAATTTAAGTATGTAAAAATGAAGCTAAGACATGAAATAGAAGAGATCTTCCTGTGAGAATAAAATATTGATTAACATGAAAAATAAGATATTTTACCCAGGCCTCCCTTAACTCAAAACCCTTTAATGTTATTATCAAAGTCAAATGAAGAGCAAAATCATTATATCATATATAATTCCAACAGTTCATGTTTATTTAAATCGGGTTCATTTAGTGAATTTAAAAATACAACTTAGATGTTTTTCCAATCACGATTGGGAAGACGTTGAGGATACTCAGGGGACCTGATGTTCTCATACTAACGTGTTTTAATATATTGTAATGACCAGAAATATTTAATGTTAAGGGTAACTGCTTTCCCTCATATCCCCACACAGTCACTATCTATAAAGGTAAGTTTTCCCCTCTTATATTTTATGAAAAAAAAAAAAAACACAACAGACATGTACAAGCTAAGCAAATATGGAAAAATCAGTTGAACGGTCAGATCTCCCATTGGATTCACAGAGCTCTATTCCTTCTTGTATTGCCACTGTGAGAAAAAATTTACACTCATATTTTTTAAATGATGTAAATCTATCATGAATCCACTCCATCATATCCAGACAAATTTAGCAAAAGCCAACATCAAATAATCTCTTACTTGAAGGAAGTAACAGTATTCTAAATGAACAAGCCTTTAGATTGCTAATCTATTTTCATTAGCAATAATTAAACTTAGGCTATAGTTTTCTGTTACACATCCTTCTTGTATGTAACATGCTAAGAAAAATGCCAGCTTGCTGTCAGCTACTTATATGGGAATAACAACATACACACTTCTAAAAGAAGTTAATAACTTTTAGAAAATCCTCTCAATTAACATTTAGAAATGTTTTCAATTCTAGATGAATATTGTGATATATGCTTTTCATTGAAGTTCTACTAAATTGACGAGGAAAATAATTTGATATACCAGGAGAAATTGACTAAACGTTACGTACTGCTTGGTTTAACTAATTTCAAGTGAATTTTTTTAGTGGCAGCTACTCTAGATGCATGTGCTCTGTATGGAAAGTGAGATTTTTGTCTTTAGTTTCTTCTATCTGAATGGTACTGAGAAAATAATTAGTTTACGATAATAGATTACTAAAACATAAATTAACTGAGCTTTTTGGTCACTGTTTATATTTGGGCAATAATGAAGTTAGTAGGAACAATAATTACTCTGTCTCAGCAGCTACTTTTGGGTTCAAATCACCTTCCTCATAAAAGTAATATGCAATAATAACTTCCTGTAGTTTGTCTCCAGTATCAAGTCACTTGTGTGCTAAATAGCCTGTAAGTAAATAAATATTGCCATATAACAACTTACTTACTTTCTCTGGTGTTAATTTGCCACTCGATGGTTAATTTTTAAAGGAAGGAGTTAAAATTTCCGTTTCTATAAATAATAGAATTATTACCTTTCTCATGACTTTTCGTTTAGCTGTTTCAAGTGGAAAGGATAATACAACAAATAAAACATATTAATAAATATTTTAGTGAATAGGTTTTTTTAGGTAATCTGGAGAACAAGTTTTACTACAAGAGTTTTTTTCTGTGCATTCATTTTTTTTAAGTCAGCAAAAAAAAAAATTGAGCCTTATTTTTACCTCTTTTTAAAAAATTATCAGAATTTCTCTTTGTCCTAAAAGATCATGTGTATTTATTAGGAATTCTAATGAAAAGAACTGTGTTGGCCTCAACTGCTTTAGAGAGATATTCTTAAAATTTATGTGGGGCCCATACTCATCATGGCTAAAGGCAGTATTTTCAGTGTTCAGGAATCTTTACGGAATCACAGCATGACAGAGCTGGAAAAGATACTGCAGATTATCTTCAGATCCTCATTTGGTGGCTAAAGAACACAGACTGAGAGATGTTAATTGAATTGCCCAAGATTCTGAATAAAATGCAATTAAATTAAATTAATTCAAATTACCTAAACTAGTTCAACTGGGTATCTCTTCCTGATATTCCTGATAGCTTTTAGCCCTATTTAGTGTTTGCCAAATTTTTCCTGTAAAGGGCCAGATAGTAAATATTGTCAGCTTTTCAGGCCACAGGATCTCTGTAGCAACTACTCATCTCTGCTGCTGTAGTGTACAAGTAGCCCTTTAGGGCTGGTGCGGTGATTTATTTACGCCTGTAATCCAGCACTTTGGGTGGCCTAGGTGGGAGGATCACTTGAGCCCAGGAGTTTGAGATCAGCCTTGGCAACATGGTGAAACTTCATGTTTTACAAAAGTATACAAAAAATATAAAAATATAAAAAATATAAAAATATAAAAATTTAAAAAAATTTTATACAAATATAAAAATATAAAAATTTTCTGGGCAAGGTGGCATGTACCTATAGTCCCAGCTACTCCAGAGGCTGAGGTGAGAGAATCTCTTGAGCCCAAGAAGTTGAGGTTCCAGAGAGCTGAGATCACATCACTGTCTTCCAGCCTGGGCGACAGAGGGAGACCCTATCTCAACCAACAAGCCAACCAACCAACCACAAAAACCAAGTAGCTTTGCAGACAACATGTAAATGTGAGAGCTTGTCTGTGTTTGCAGGTGATCTCAAGAGGTTTTCCTGAACAGTATGCTCTCCTGGAAGATCATGTTGTGGCTTGTTGTGTATTTAGTTCCTATTGTGGAATTCTCCAAAATCACCATTGTTCACATTTGCAGCAAAAAAGTAGACTAGGCTGTGTTGCCAAATTTTAAAATATCCGTTATATATGCACTGGGTTCTTCAACATTTTTTTCTTTTTTTCTTTTTTAAGTTTCGTTGCAAAACTGACAAATGTATTCCATTCTGGTGGAAATGTGACACCGTGGATGACTGTGGTGATGGATCTGATGAACCTGATGACTGTCGTGAGTATACGGGCGAATGTTGAAATTTAGAATTTAGAGTTCCTTATATCCCAGACCTGGAAAATTGAAACTACACCTAAAGTATTGCCTTCTGACACTTTTCCAAAATTGAAATAGAAAAATTTTAAGTGCCATTCTTTAAAATAAAAATTGTTGCAATATCTTGGTTATCTCTCTGATAACTGTTACATTTAGAATGGCGCCATCAGCCATTTGTGTTAGATTTTGTTTCTTTCTCAAATTTGATTACTTGTGGAATAATGACATTACTTCATGTAGTGATCAGTAGGGTAATAAGCAGCATTAATTTGACTTAATATGTCACCAACTTAGAAGTAAAAATGGGCAAGTTTCCAGAATGTCACTCAATGACCGAAATCTTGTCTTTAAGTAACATAATTTCTTAAATTTACTGTCAGCATTGAAATCCTGAAAATTCTTAAAAAGTCTGATTTTTCCAATATAAATCATTAGATTGCCATTAGGTAATTTAATATGTTCTTAGCAATTGCTCTAAAGATACTACCAATTACGTCTGACATTTGACTGTAATTGGCGTGGTTAGCTGCTGCTTTTTCAGCAATCATTGGTAACTTTGGTTGTAATGGGACATCAGCAGACTTTTCCTTGATAGACTTTTGTACTTCACTCCATAGGCCACTCCAATACTTCACTGTCAGGTTGAAGACGCTCGCAGTCAATCACGATAATTCCCTCAACATCCCAGTACATGGTTGCCATGATTTGGCCTTGACAATTGAGTTCAAAATCATTAGGCTTGTACTGCAGAAAGACAGAAAAAACTGGCTATCTTCTTCTACTGTAGAGCTTGCTACCACCTTATTATAAACCTTTTTTGAAATTTAGGGTATCTAGATATTTACTTAGATAGGCTGTATTCCATCTCTCTGGTCATGCCCAAGTCTCTCACATACTGAAGTTGTTTCACATAGTGCATATGTTTGAAAGCAGTAAGTAATCAAATCAATGAAAAGGAAAAATGTTATAAAAGTCATTGCATTTCTAACATAATCTTGTTTCTGAAAGATCCACTGCTCTTTGATTTTTTAAATATAGTCTTTGTTTTTTACTATGATAGACAACATATAAAGGGCAGTATCTCTGTGGGATAGGTATACTATTATGCCTGAATTATTCTTTTCAAAAAAACCTATTAAGTTAAAAGGAATATCAAAGGAAGAATAAATTATTTTGGTGACCTTACTGAGATTCTTATTAAGAGAAAGTTATTACTTTCCCCACAATAAAGTAAATTTTCTATGATAACAGTAAATACACTAAATGCAACTTACATTTGTAATTCTTAGAAATAAACAAGAATGAATATGTTAATTTAGTCCTTTAATTAAGAAGATGATCTTTCTTGTCTAGATTGACTGTTCTCTGAGAAAATTTCACTATAATGACCTGCAGCTCCTGACCTCTGTATGTAATTTTGACTGAAATTTCATCCTGGAGCCATATGGATGTGAAAAATTAACTACAGATTTAGTATTAGGAATTTTTCACATTTAACTCCTTTCAGAATATATGGTCATCAAATATAACTTTAGTGTCTTTTTGAGGCACTGATGTCTAAGAGACACGTGTTATCTAAGAGCTTCTCTATGATCCTTGTTTTGGTTAAATACTAATATCTAAATTTTTTTAATTGACAAGTAAATTTCTATATATCTAAGGTATACAACATGATGTTATCATATATGTATACATTATGGAATGGCAAAATTAAGCTATTTATCATATGCATTACCTCACATACTTAGCTTTTTTGTGATGAGAATATTTAAAATCTATTGTCTTAGCAATTTTCAAGAGTGCAATATATTGCTTTTAACCATAGCAAGATGTACAATAGATCTCTTGAAGTAATTTTTTCCATCTAACTGAAATTTTGTGTCTTTTGAACAACATCTTCCGAATCTCCCCAATCTCAGCCTCTGGTAACCATCATTTTATTATCTGTCTCTATGAGTTTGACTTTCTTAGAGTCTACATATAAGTGAGATCATGTAGTATTTGTCTTTCTTTCCCTGGCTGGTATGACATAAAATAATGTCCTCCAGGTTCATCCATGCTGTCACAAATAACAGGATTTCCTATTGTAAAATATTGAATATTATTCTCTTGTGTATATATACCACACTTTCTTTATTCATTCATCCATTGATGGACGCTGTGGTTGATCTCATGTATTGATTACTGTGAATAAACCTGCAGTGAACAAGTGAATGCAGATAGTGTTACAACATAATGATTTTATTTTCTTTGGATATATAAGCATAACTTATTTTATTGTGCTGTACTTTACTGTGCTTTGCAGATATTGTATTTTTCACAAATGGAAGGTTTATGGCAATGCTGCATCAATCTTGTCTATTGGTGACATTTTTCAACAGCATGTGGTCACTTTGTCTGTCTGCCACAATGTGGTAATTTTCACACTAGTTCAATTTTTTTCATTACTATTATTATACTTGTTATGGTGATATGATCAGTATTCTTTGATATTATTAATACTTTTGTAATTGTTTTGGAACACCACAGGGCATACCCATAAAAGACAACAAACTTAATTGATAAATATCGTGTGTGTTCTGGCTGCCTATCAACCCACTGTTCCCTCTCTCTCTCCCTCTCCTTGGGCCTCCTTTTCCCCTAAGCACAACCATACTAAAATTAGGTCAACTAATAGCCCACAATGGTCTCTTTTTTTGGGGGGGGGGTTTCTTTTTTATCTTATTTTATTTTATTATTATTATACTTTAAGTTTTAGGGTACATGTGCACAATGTGCAGGGTAGTTACATATGTATACATGTGCCATGCTGGTGTGCTGCACCCATTAATTCGTCACTTAGCATTAGGTATATCTCCTAATGCTATCCCTCCCCCCTCCCCCCACCCCACAACAGTCCCCAGAGTGTTCCCCTTCCTGTGTCCATGTGTTCTCATTGTTCAAGTCCCACCTATGAGTGAGAATATGCGGTGTTTGGTTTTTTGTTCTTGCGATAGTTTACTGAGAATGATGATTTCCAATTTCATCCATGTCCCTACAAAGGACATGAACTCATCATTTTTTATGGCTGCATAGTATTCCATGGTGTATATGTGCCACATTTTCTTAATCCAGTCTATCATTGTTGGACATTTGGGTTGGTTCCAAGTCTTTGCTATTGTGAATAGAGCCACAATAAACATATGCATGCATGTGTCTTTATAGCAGCATGATTTATAGTCCTTTGGGTATATACCCAGTAATGGGATGTCTGGGTCAAATGGAATTTCTACTTCTAGATCCCTGAGGAATCACCACACTGACTTCCACAATGGTTGAACTAGTTTACAGTCCCACCCACAGTGTAAAAGTGTTCCTATTTCTCCACATCCTCTCCAGCACCTGTTGTTTCCTGACTTTTGAATGTTTGCCATTCTGACTGGTGTGAGATGGTATCTCATTGTGGTTTTGATTTGCATTTCTCTGATGGCCAGTGATGGTGAGCATTTTTTCATGTGTTTTTTGGCTGCATAAATGTCTTCTTTTGAGAAGTGTCTGTTCATATCCTTCGCCCACTTTTTGATGGGGTTGTTTGTTTTTTTCTTGTAAATTTGTTTGAGTTCATTGTAGATTCTGGATATTAGCCCTTTGTCAGATGAGTAGGTTGCAAAAATTTCCTCCCATTTTGTAGGTTGCCTATTCACTCTGATGGTAGTTTCTTTTGCTGTGCAGGAGCTCTTTAGTTTAATTAGATCCCATTTGTCAATTTTGGCTTTTGTTGCCATTGCTTTTGGTGTTTTCGACATGAAGTCCTTGCCCATGCCTATGTCCTGAATGATAATGCCTAGGTTTTCTTCTAGGGTTTTTATGGTTTTAGGTCTAATGTTTAAGTCTTTAATCCATCTTGAATTAATTTTTGTATAAGGTGTAAGGAAGGGATCCAGTTTCAGCTTTCTACATATGGCTAGCCAGTTTTCCCAGCACCATTTATTAAATAGGGAATCCTTTCCCCATTGCTTGTTTTTGTCAGGTTTGTCAAAGATCAGATAGTTGTAGATATGCGGCGTTATTTCTGAGGGCTCTGTTCTGTTCCATTGATCTATATCTCTGTTTTGGTACCAGTACCATGCTGTTTTGGTTACTGTAGCCTTGTAGTATAGTTTGAAGTCAGGTAGCGTGATGCCTCCAGCTTTGTTCTTTTGGCTTAGGATTGACTTGGCGATGCGGGCTCTTTTTTGGTTCTATATGAACTTTAAAGTAGTTTTTTCCAATTCTGTGAAGAAAGACATTGGTAGCTTGATGGGGATGGCATTGAATCTATAAATTACCTTGGGCAGTATAGCCATTTTCAGGATATTAATTCTTCCTACCCATGAGCATGGAATGCTCTTCCATTTCTTTGTATCCTATTTTATTTCACTGAACAATGGTCTCTTAAGTGTTCCAGTGAAAGGAAGAATTTCGTGTCTCTCACTTTAAATCAAAAGCTAGAAATTATTAAGCTTAGTGAGAAAGGCATCTCAAAACACAAGATATACCAAAAGCTATGCTTCTTGTACCAGTCAGCAAAATTATGAATGCAAAGGAAAAGTTATTATAAGAAAAGAAAAATGCTACTCCAGTGAACACATGATCAGACAGTACAGATGCCTTCTTGCTAATGTGAAGAAACTTTCAGTGCTCAGGATAGAAGATGAAGCCATCCACAACAGTTCCTTAAGCCAAAGCCTAATCCAGAGCAAGACCCTACCTAACTCTATTTAATTTTGTACAGTTTTTTTAAATGTAATGCCATTGCACACTTAATAGACTACAGTATAGTGTAAACATAACTTTTATATGTACTAGGAAACCAAAAAAAAAGTATGACATGCTTTATTGTGATATTTGCTTTATTGTGGTGGTCTGGAACTGAACCTCCAATATCTTCTAGGTATGCCTGTGTATATCTAGTAGTGGGATTGCTGGATCATATGGTCACTACATTTTTAATCTTTTGAGAAACCTGCATACTGTTACCCAAAATAGCTGTATTAATTTACATTTCTACCAATGAAATACAAGAGTTTTCTTTTCTTCACATCATTGCTAACACTTATATTTCTTCTTTTTTTACAATGCCTAACTTAACAGGTATAAGGTGATATCTTATTGTGGTTTTATTTGCATTTTCCTGATAATTAGTGATATTGAGTATTTTTAATATACCAGTTGGCCATTTGTATAATTTTTTAAAGAAATGCCTATTCAAGTCCTCAGCTCATTTTTCAATGAGTTTTTTTTTTCTTACTATTGAGTATTCTTTATATATTTTGGATATTAACTCGTTAGCAGATGTACTGTTTGCAAATATTTAATTCCATTTCATAGATTGTCTCTTTACTCTGTTGTTTCTTTTTATGTACATAAGTTTTTTTTTATTTTATGTAATTCCATTTGTCTGTTTTTGCTTTTGTTGCCTGTGTTTTTGGAGTCATATCCAAAAAGTTTTTACCCACACTAATGTCATGAAACTTTCCCTCCATATTTTCTTCTAGTAGTCTTAAATGTTTTTATTGGTTGCATTATCTCTGTGAGCTTTCTTTTAGTATAGCAAATAAGCTTTTACTTGTAGTTGATGGGTTAACAGCTTTGAATATCTGTAGGCATGACACTTTACTTGAGAGTCATGGGGAGGTAGAAAATTATATGCAAGAGTCTATGGAATGTTTAGATTTCACTTTTGGGTAGATGCATCATCAATACCTGCAGACAATAAGAGATGCTGACAATACTTATAACTTCACCCGAGAAGACAGGAAAGCCTCATCCCAGGGTCCCATACTTGCAAGCTTGCATAATGTTATTTATATAAATGTAGTTAAGAGCAATGCATCAAAATTATCTGGCATCACAAATTTGTAATAATGTTTCTTATAATACTCTAGTACACTTAAGATTATTCTAGAGACAGATTTGAAGATCAGATGGGCTTCCAAGTTATTTCAAAGCATTCCTTTAATAGTTGCAACCTTTTTCTGGTGGGGGGTTGTTTTGAAAGCAAAGGAGTATTAGAGAAAATTGTATACAAAGCAAAATGAAATAGAGGAAAGGCACATGCTTAAAGTATGAGATAATTGTGTCATTCAGTTTAAACATTTAGTATTATTAATTAACAAAATGTTATAGTTTGGAAGCAAATAACTTTCAACATTTTAGAACTCTCTTATTTCTATGGAAGCAGACCATGTATAGAGATATTTTTAAAAGAATATTTAAATTTTTATTTAATATTGTAATTATAAAAGCATAATTTATTTCTCAGAAAAGTTTAAAATGCTATTTATTAGTGTTTGATTCACTGATTTGGGCTAATAAAGATAATATTAACCTCAAAATCAGTAATATGCATTAAAATCATTAGTCAAAAGGTAAGTGTTTTATTGCAAACAACATAGTAGATTTGAATTCAGAGTCTGACACTTAAAAGTTGTACATCCTTAGGTGAATTATTCATATTCAGTAAATTAAGTTTACTCATTGCTAAAATGGTAATGCCAAAATGAGAATGTTATGGTGAGATTAAATTAGTAACTGTATGTGAAGGGGTCTAGTCCAGTGTCTGATACATAATAGATCCTCAGCAGATCCTGCCTTATTATTATTATTCCCAGATAATATGATAAGATAAAATGCATTATCACTTGGAAGTTACTTGTTATAATATATGTATAGTATATAAAATATTTACTATTTATAAGATATTGTTCTCTTGTATAATAATCTGATTATAGGGATGAATATCGATAAATCTGATTTAAAATGTGATAGATGTAGAAAGCATTTGCTTTACGTTGTGCTGGAGAATATGTATTGTGGACCAGGTGCAGTGGCTCATGCCTGTAATCCCAAAACTTGGTGCCTGAGGTGGGCAGAACAGCTGAGGTCTGGAGTTCGAGACCATCCTGGCCAACATGGTGAAACCCCATCTCTACTAAAAATACAAAAAAATTAGCCAGGTGTGATGGCGGGTGCCTGTAATCCCAGCTACTTGGGAGGCTGAGGCAGTAGAATTGCTTGGACATGGGAGACAGAGGTTGTAGTGAGCCAAGATTGCACCACTGCACTCCAGACTGGGCGACAGAGCAAGACGCTGTCTCAAAAGAAAAAAAAAATGAGAGAATATGTATTGTGGACAAATCATACACACCATAGGCCACCAAATGATCAAGGAGAAATGATTTCTTAAAAGATGATATTGGAATAACAGTTTTTGTTACAATAAATTTCATTCTGCAACTTAACCTCTCAATATCACTTCATTAAAATGAGAAGACTTTTATGTTTTTTAAGTTTTTTTAAAAAATATGTATACGTTATTAATTCCTACCTTCTAAAGTATGGTTTATTAAATGTTATCTGGAGGCCATCTGAGTTGCTCAAAGTATAGCTAAACATTCGAATCTAACAGCTATCGAGATGAGAGACATTCACATTGTGTTCCAGGATATATTTATTATAGTAAATATCTTGAATGTCAGAAACTCTCTGTTTAAGAAGCTGTGAGGTAAGATTACCATTCCACAATATCTATGCTTTCTCCCCTAGCTGAATTTAAATGTCAGCCAGGCCGATTTCAGTGTGGGACTGGACTCTGTGCTCTACCAGCTTTCATCTGTGATGGAGAGAATGATTGTGGAGACAATTCTGATGAACTCAACTGTGGTAGGTGGTTAAATTCCTAACTAATGAACATAAGTCTAATTCTCAACTGATTATGTCTGTGTGATTTTAATTCAGACACAAATTTTCTCTCTCTCTCTCTTTCTATGTTCTAGACACACATGTCTGCCTGTCAGGTCAATTCAAATGTACCAAGAACCAGAAATGTATCCCAGTAAACTTAAGATGTAATGGGCAAGATGACTGTGGTGATGAGGAAGATGAAAGAGACTGTCGTAAGTCACCTCAAAATACTCTGCCTTGTCTTAACTTTGACTCCTAAAATAAGTCTAAAAATTAGTACTATACTTCATAAATTCATATGATGTAGATAAATTAAAAAGAAATTATGGTCAAATAATTAGAAATAGGTGCCAACTGGGATAGAAGCTCTAAATAAAAATATAGAGAAAATGAAAATATGGGCAAGTTTACTTCAAAATATACCTGTAAATTATGACAAACATGAACAACATTCATTCATCCACATCATCCTTAAGAGAAGCATCAAATAAAACGTGGCAGTTGATTATGTTTTTTAAATTTATTTTTGCCCATATTAAGTAGATACAGGTAATTTACTTCTGTGATTAATCAGTTTCTTGAAATTAAGTTATTTTTAATTAGAGAGTGTTTTCTCCATGAAATACATGTTGCACTCATGAAGAGACATAAAATCTGGGCAAAATAGTCTAACAAAAGTTTAACTTCTACAAAATTCTAAATAATGCTCCGTTTAACGTATCTTAACAAACTATTTGAAAGAATAATAGTAAAATATTTTGTTTCTTTTCATCTCCTATTTCCATCTTCCATCAAAATTCAAATTACGTTAAATGGAAGGCAAAACTGTTTATACCATATACATATATATGCACATAGGCTGGCATGCACATACTTGCACACACACTCACACATGCAGATTATGTGACTAATGGAGCACCTGTCAAGTTTCAGGGTTTCAACAGAACTGCTGTCAACATTTCTGTCTTGCTGAGGTTTTATTTTATTCCTCAAAAACTTTTATCAGTAAATAATGTGCAGTCACTCAGCAATTCTATTAAGATGGTGCCTTCAGAATAAAGTCAGTACCAGTTCTTTATGGTTAGCCACTCTAGAAGCTGATCCATTAAACTGTCTAGGATTTGTGATGCAGTTTACAGTCTAAGTTGGATGTTCACTTCCCTGAAAAACTCAACACAGGCCGGGTGCAGTGGCTTATGCCTGTAATCCCAGCACTTTAGGAGGCCAAGGTGGGTGGATCACCTGAGGTCAGGAGTTTGAGATGAGCCTGGCCAACATGGTGAAACCCTGTCTCTAATAAAAATACAAAAATTAGCTGGGTGTGGTGGCAGGTGCCTATAATCCCAGCTACTTGGGAGGCTGAGGCAGGAGAATCACTTGATTCTGGGAGGTGGAGTTTGCAGTGAGCCAAGACTATGTCACTGAACTCCAGCCCGGGCAACAGAGCAAGACTCCACATATATGTAAAACTCAACACAATTCCTAGACAGTTTGATAAACTTTGTACTTTTTATTTCCTTATTCACTTAATGCCTTCCAATTTTAGTGTTTTTCAGTTTACAAAAATGTATGCCTATGAATTCTTGTTTTTTTCTGGAAAAAAACTTTTTCTGAAAGTCCCTGAATTCTTAATTCTTAAAATTAGTATTCAAATATCTAATCAACAGTTTTTTGAAAACTCTGATATTTATCAGTGTATCACTGCAAAAATATGTTTTCTTTATTTTTACTGGAGAGGATATCAGGAGTATCTCAAAAGGAATTAAAAGTTAAAATTCCTCACCTTCAGAGTCCTATTAATTTAAAGACAATACATTTTTCGATAAACTGTCCTAAACATTTGTCTGTAAAATTTGCTTTTAATAAATAAAGATGTTCTCCAAAGCTACATTTTAATAGCAGTTTTCTTCCTAAGCTGAAAACAGCTGTTCTCCAGACTATTTCCAATGTAAGACTACGAAGCATTGCATTTCCAAACTGTGGGTTTGTGATGAGGATCCAGACTGTGCAGATGCATCAGACGAGGCCAACTGCGGTGAGTGTCTGTGACTGTGGGTCTTATCTCTCCGTATTTGGGTCATCATCTGCGACAACCACAGTGAAACAAATTTGAACACAATTCTTTTGAAACTAAGGTCTTACCTGAAAAGGTTTTGTCTCTGTGTTCACAGATTCATAAAAACTTAGGTTAGCTACTTTATGAAAAGCCTGGAGTGATAAGATGGAAGAGTAAGTATTCCTTAATATAACCCAGAACTTTATAAAAGATAGACCAAAGAGGTAGAATAAGATCATTATCTTCCTATATTAGAGTGTGCACATGATAGCATTAGCATTTAGTGAATAGAAATAAGGAAACACTATATTCATATCATTCTAGAATTCATTTTTTTGCTTAAATCCCTAAGATTCTGTAGTTATTCAGTGATTATTGTATGTCATTCTTTAATACAATACAGTGTGAAAAAAGATAATAAAAAGCATCTATTCTGTATTAGTAGATGACAGTGATCATTTAAGTCAGCATTTGCTTTTGAAACATTAACACTTTCACTTAAAATAATTTAATTTACCATAATTATTTCTTAATTGTTATTGCAGAAATGGAGAATATATTTATTTTGTTTAATGTATTTGATTCTATGTTAAAGCTGTTAACACTGAGACAGAAATCAAGAGTATTTGCTATGTGTAATTCATTTTATCAGCATTTATTAACATTAATTGAGCCTGTTCTGTAGACAAATATGCCAATTTGGCATTGTTGGATAAGCAAAAAGCATTTCATCTGGTAATTGATTAGAAAAGACAAAGTTTGTCCAAACTGGATAGGACTCCCAGACTTCACAGAAGTGTGTTAAGTGCATTTGCTAGATTCCACAGTACTTTCATTGAACTTTTACGGGGAAAATGAAAATAATGAAAAACCTTTAAGTGCTCTGAAATTTCATGTATATTGAACAACACTTATGAGCTACATGTATAAGTGCTGGCAATAATAACATGTCTTTAAGTGATTTTCCTAATACTATCTTATTATAATTGGGTCTTTAGAATATGCAACCAGTGTAGCTTACCACAATATCATAAAACTACCATTTACCACTTTGTAGAATTGGTTTTCATAATCAATTCACAAAGCCTCAAACTGCATTCATCACCAATTTGTCCATAGCAATTACCAAGGACTTTTGTGGGCTAGTTTATATTGCTGGCTAATTTGCTCTGTTGTCTTTTGCATTTTCACTCACCAAACCGAAGTGGAATAATGACTTGTTAACTCTGAACAATTTCTGGACTGGAGTGTTATTTCTGTATTTTCCTCTCCTTCCTTTCTCTCACTTTAGCATGATTTAACTCTGTTTTGGTAGATTATATGCTTCAAATAGATTATTATCAATCACCCTAGTAAAAACAATACCTAATATTTAGTTGATGGTAACCATATGGCCCGAGAAATATGTTAAAAGCTTTAGAGTGATTATCTTACTTAATCTCTTTATTACCCCTGTTTCATTGATAGGGAAAGTGCGCACAAAGAGGTTCTGTAACTTGTCTAAAGTCCCATAGCTAGCAAGTCCTGTAACTGGGAAGTGACTTCAGGGTTATTTGACACCAAAGCATCTGCTTTGAACCTCTGTGGATATAGCATAAATACACTTCATTCTTTCCATATGAAGAGAAAAATATATTTAAATGTTGTCAGTAGTGAGGTTATATAGGATTCTCCCAGCCACTAGTATTGCTGTAAGTTCCAGACCAGTGTGTATACACACACACACACACACACACACACACACACACACACACACACACAGAGGGAGAAGGATGGAGGGTGATCATCTGATTTGAGTTATACAATTTTATTGTGCACAGGTGCTAATTAATGTAAAGAAAATTCTATGTCATATCTTAGTACAGCATTTCACACCCCTTATTTTTGAAAGGGGTAAGTGGCCACTTTGTTCCCTTTTCTTTTGTCCTCAATAAATATAGAAATGTTACATATCTATGCTAATTATTTTAACACTCCCTCGGATGATTCTCCTTCTGGTGTTTTTATTGAATGGGAAAGAAACATAACACTTTGCAAAGGTTCACTGTGTTATGCCAAGTCCTTATCGTTTGACTCAGTTATGTGTCTTTATGGCTAAGAACAGATCTTGTCTAGAAGCATGGGTGTGTTTCACTATTTCACATGTCCCATGTCCTCAGGGCTTAGCAGGATGTAGAGTAGGATTGCATTAAGTGTGGGATGAGTGTCTAACCTATTCCCTCTTGCAGGATCTCTATTTAGAATCCATTTTTATTTCAGTTTGTGTCCATACTTTTCTTAACCCGTGCTACGTTTAAGGGGAAATTCTCTTATGCTCTTGGAGTTCACCTAGTTGTTACCTCTTACTTCTCAGCACCAATATTTGTATTTATCTATAGTTCCATTATCAATTGGATTATTTCATTTCTAAAGTCCGAACACTGTAGTTTGTTCTACCTTGACATATTCTAATTTAAATAATTTGTTTTGTTTTTATTTAAATTATGTAAAGAAAACAATGTAGAAGCAAGAAAAAAAGAGAGAGAGAAGCACTATAAAAAAATGAAGCAGAGTAACTTAACACATACAAAATATACATATAGTGTAGGGAATTAAAATAATAATCATTGTAAATATTTTTTAAATTCTATATTTATATTTACTGAAATACCATGTTTATTGAATTTAGCCTGGTATAATTTTTTGAGTCTACAAGTACTCACAATTTTGACAACGAATGTTCAATCTATGGAAAAATTATATGCTAATCTCTAATTTAAGGAGCCTTTGAATAGATGTAAATTAAATATAGTTTAGAAGACCAGGCTTAATAATTTAGCCTTGGTGAGACTTTGGATATAAATTTTAAAAATTAAATTAACTATATAACTTCCCATTTTATTAACGCCTAGTTTTTGAGATGGCTAAATTTATGAATCTGTAAAAATGTACATTTGGCACATTTAGATTAAATTACTAAAGGTCTTTAAAGAACATCTTGGAGCTCCATTTTTGCGTATGTAAAGATTTAAATCTATGCTAGCCTCGCATTCATGACAAGACAGTTACAAATTCATTTTGTGAGTCGTTAATAGTTCATATAAAATCACTTCTATTTGCTTGAAGGTGTCTGCTCTTTTAAACTTTAAACGAAGGGAAAAACAAGCTTTTAAAAATGTACATAAATACAATTATATTAGACTAGAGGCTGACTGCTCTTGTAGGGCTGTTGCACTGTTTATTACAAGCTTGGGCAAACACCAGATTTGCATGCCTGACCAAAATAAGTAGAATGTCCCAATTGTAGCAGCTCCAGAATATTTATTTGGAATTTCAACTTCAAATTTTTTCACCTTCAGCCTACACTCTTCTATTTCAAGAACTAATAGAGTATTTAAGAATTTGACAGACTGTGCTAGATTCACATGTCTGCTTAGTAATCAGAGTTGTAACTTTTCTAAAATTTGATTCATAAGATGATATTAGAATCTGGATCTTTCTATTATGTTCTCTCTCCCCAGTTTACAGTTTAGATTCTTAGTTCTCTGAATGCCTCTAAAATATTTTCTGTTTTTATCACTTGTTTTCTGTTTGGTCTCTAGTGGTCAACTCTGCACTCATGTCCCAGCTTTCTAGCACCCACCTTTGCTCTGCCATATCACTCCTCTCTGTCGTCTTGCTTTCTGCTTATTTTCCTGCATCCTTTCATCTAACCTAGAATTCTGAGTTATCAAAAAGATTCTTGCCTCTAAGTTGATTCAGCCTCATTTGCTGCTTTTGTGCAATCTCAGTTTATAACCTGCTGTTTGGCTGATGATCTTTAATTAATGTGTTAGCTATAATAACACTAACTAGGGCTTGTGAAGAGAACTTGAACTTTTTACAGTATCTGTGTATTTTCCGCAACCTGGCTTTCCCAAAATGACACTGAGAACATTCAACTCAAAAGACAGAACCTATCAACATGTGCTTTTGTTTTCCTTTAAATATGTGATCAGGAAATTTGAAACAGACTACTCAAGCTACAGTTATAAGCTATAAGCTTACATTTATAAGTTATAAGCTACACTTATAAGCTTATAAGCTACAGTTAAGCTATATATGGCTATAAGCTATACAGTTCTAAGCTATACAGTTATAGCTATAAGCTATAAGTATTCTTATAACTGTTTTTTCCTAAAGTTAAAGCAAGCACATGTTAAATTATAAAATATTTCAGGCTGGGAGTGGTGGCTCATGCCTGTAATCCCAGCACTTTGGGAGGCCAAGGCAGGAAGATTGCTTGAGTCAAGGAGTTTAAGACCAGCCTGGGCATCATAGTGAGATCCCATCTCTACAAAAAAATATATTTAAAAATTAGCACCTGTAGTGTCAGCTCCTCTGGAGGCTGAGGCTGGAGGGTCGGTTAAACCCAGGAGATTGATGCTGCAGTGAACCATGGTTGCACCTGTACTGTAGCCTAGGTGACAGAGACAGACCCTATCTCAGAAAAAAAAAAACAAACAAAAAGAAATATTTCACACAGACTTGTTATATAACAAGTATCATGTTATATAAGTTATATAACAAATATGTTCTATTTTTAATAGTTTTTAAAATTTGGTATAAGATATCTCTGTTAAAACATTCAGATTTCTACAATAACAACTAACGTCCACCTCGTCCCTTTCCCCCTTCTTCTTCCCACTGTCCTGAAGTGATCATGTATTATTCACTTTTATTATTTTTTACTTGTACTACATAATTATACAACTATGTAAATATGCATATATACAAATCTATCTATACTATGTAGATATACTTTGTAAATATACTTCCATTTAGAATAACATTTAGATTGTTTGTTGCATGATTTCAAGATAACCTATGGGGGAAAAGCTTTGTGCTTTTATATACAGTAAAGATAATGTAGTTAAATTTTGTATCTTGGAAAATGGTCCACACTTACAAATATTTTGTTAGGACATCTGTGTAGTATTTGTAATCAGTATTTCCCAAATTTAAATGTGGATTATAAATACATGTACTATATTTTGACTAGCAAACAGATTATCTGAACATCCTCAGTGCCTCTATCCTGTGTGGCTGTGACTTGTGAATGAAGCGGGTGTGCTGGGAGGTGTTGAGGGAGGCTGCTGGGAGACAGATTTTGAATTTTCTAACATATGGTATCACAGTATCTCTCTATCTAGATATTTAGAAGCATGGGATTATGTGCCTTCATGTTAGCAGCTGGAAAAGAGAAAGGGCCTTCTATCCACACAGTCTCTGGAACCTCATTCGTCTCTAATGGGGGTTGGTCTGATCTGCACTCTGTGCTCTAATCTGACTGTAAAGTGCAGGCATCCTCACTCATTCACTGTGGGTTTCGCTCTCTTCAATCTTTATTCTTGATGAGCTGCTGCTTAATCTTACGTTGCTGTTGATATATGACACTCCTTGAGCCAAGATCCTTACAGCACATGATCCTGTAAACCTCCCAGGTCCTGTGCGGAGCCAGGAATACTGCCTCAAGCTTATACTTCTAACTTCCACCCACTTTTAATATCACAAAATAACTCCTGAATTTTTAAAAATGTTGTGTGCATCCAGTATTGTGTCTCCTAGAAGCTTGGCCTTTTCCCATGATAAATCCAGGTGAGTGTGACACTTAACTTTCCAGTGTCTTAGTCCATCCCATATCAATCTGTCTTGAGAATATGTGCAGCTGATCTTTCTACAACTTTCCCTTCTTTTTTTCTTTTCACAATCTCTCAGGATCCAGAAAGGAACTTTACATTTCTCTACCTGCCTGAAAGAAACTTCTGGTTAATATCTTACTCATTTTTGAGATGACGCTTTCTCTACTTCTCAACCTGGCAATTAAAAAAAAAAAAAAAAAAAGACTGTGGGGCAGTATAATATAGGAGAGAGAGAAATGAAAAAACATATTGCTTTACTGCTTTCCATTTCTTGGCATTCTATACTTATTTGATCCCAGATGAATTGTAAAATAGCAGTTAATGACATTCTATGGAATCACTATTTCTCAGGATATACTTTGAACATTTTGTCTGGTATGTACGTGTGACGGGTGTCTGTTGATTGATTTTCAATCTAATTCTAAAACTTTAAAAAAATAATTACGTAGCTCGATCTTGCTTCTTTGAAATCATGATGTGTACATATGCTATTATCTTTTTTAATGGAAACTTTCAAAAATAATTTAACTTCTGATATATTTCTAAACTTTTAAAATAGTTGTAATGAAAATAAGTATATTTTTCTACAAACTTGGTAGTGTGGGGAACTTATTTTCTATGTGTAAAGCAGCTTCTGTTAATTCAGTAAGATTTTTTTGTACTATTATTAGATCACTACATTTTATGGTAAAATTTTTGATATATCATGTGTTTTTCTTTCATCCATTTATTTGTTTTGCTAAATTTAATCTTTCCCTCTTTTCTGCTGATGATTTTTTGTATGTGTGAATGTATTTGTGTGTGTATATTTGGGGGGGTGTGTGTGTGTGTGAGAGAGAGAGAGAGATGGAGAGAGAAAGAGAGAAAGGAAGAGAGTGTGTATGTGAGAGAGAGCCCGCATAATAGCATTTATTTTGCATTGAAATGTTTTGGTTCCAATAGAACCCTTGAAGGAGAGCCTATCTGTATGAATGGGACCAGGAAATTGTCCTCTAGCTTTTATAGGAAGAAATGAATGACTACATGGGAGTCACTAAATAGTCTAAGTGGAATGAACATATTAAGTTTTTTCATAGCTTTCATCCAATGACTTTGGTAACTTTTGTGCATTGACTCTCCACCAAAAGGATATGCAATTATTCGTTGTTGTTTCTTTCTTTTATTTTTCTGTCTTAACAATAACAGGAAACTGTGAGATTTCAATTTTATTGAACAAAGCTAAAAAGGAGCCTACACAACGAGTCAGGAGGCATGCCAAATATTCTAGACTCTGGATTGATCGGTAGCAAAAGCCATAAGAGAAATAGCTTTTTGCCCAGTGGGGATTATAATTCAGTTTGAAAAGAAGGGAAATGCCGTATTTGCTTTAATAAGAAATCTAAATTGATGCAGTTGAACTTTTTAAAAGGAATTGAGTCAGGAATTTAATATTCTGTTATATTTTTGTTTGAAAAACTCATCTTTGTGATGCTGCTTTTCTCATCCTTTGCCAAGTATATTCAGTTCTCTAAAACTACAAAATAACACATGCATATATACAAAACTAGTTGCAGATTTTTAGTAGTATGTGAAAAATAAGAGTTAAATACTTTATAGAAAAAAACAAAATATGTAAGAAATGTGGAGATTTAAAAGTTCTACCTCTTTTGGCCTACCTTTGGAACAAAAATATTTGTCTTTGTTTTAGATTATAAGCTTCTGTTTTGCAGATTCTGTTGAAATATCTTTTGGGCTGGCAATTTCCATGGAGAATATTCTAGCATTTGTAATTTTAGCTATTACTCAGTTTTGCTTACTACCATGCCTAAATGCTTGATTATGCTTTGTGTTAGTGATCAAAAATAAGTACAATGAAAGATTCCAATGTTTTTTCTCAACACTAATACCCAGTAATTCATCATATGTAGAAAATATATTTTTTTAACCCCTTTAAAATCTCAACACTAATACCCAGTAATTCATCATATGTAGAAAATGTATTTTTTCACCCCTTTAAAAAACCTTACACTTATGCTTATATGTTAACATCAGTTTGAAGATCCAAATGGTGTTAGATTTCGCTATGAAAAAGGCTATTTTCGGCCATTAACACTTGGACATAATATAACGATAACAAAAGACATGTTGTAGTTATTACTGTGGCATTTATTGGCTTTGTGATCTGAGTATACTAAACAGAGGGGTATAGTTGATGATTCTGATGTCCAATCAATCTTAAATTAATGCTTAGAATGCAAGCTGTCTGGCTTAGGTTTTTCATATAATTAGGCCACCAGTCATGTGCTCAGTGGTCATGTGGAAAATAATGAAAGTAGGGAGTGAAGTGGTGCAGAATTTAGTTTTAAAGTAACTGTCACCTCTTGTTGGGTTACCGATGTAAGAATAAGTTACTGTATATTCTTATTATCCTTTGAAATATTAACTCTCTAATTAATATTTTTATTTCTCCAAAATCTTGAGAGGAATTCTTTTTAATTCCTCAGAAATCTTCATAAGAATTGTGTTTGATCAAGAGTAGAAGTTACTTGAAAACTATTATTCGGCCGGGTACAGTGGCTCACACCTGTAATCCCAGCATTTTGAGAGGCTGAAGTGGATGGATCACCTGAGGTCAGAAGTTCAAGACCAGCCTGGTCAACATGGTGAAACCCCATCTGTACTAAAAATACAAAAATTAGCTGGGCATGGTGGCACTTGCCTGCAATCCCAGCTACTCAGGAGGCTGAGGCAGGAGAATCATTTGAACCCAGGAGGCGGAGGTTGCAGTGAGCAGAGATCGCACCAGTGCACTCCAGCCTGGGTGACAGAGTGAGATTCCATCTCAAAATGAAAAAAATAAATAAATAAAAGAAAGAAAGAAAGAAAACTATTACTATTCAAGGTCCATAGAAATAGAGTAGAGAACAGATCTTCCCTGAGACCTAAGGTTTCTCACCCCTGTGGATCATATCATCCATATGATTGCACTTCCCTTCTTAATTCTATGTCCGAAGACAGAGACACACACCCAGTATTTAAATGTTCCTTTTTGGTATACCCTTGCATTTTGACTGATATTTGAGAAAAAAAAAAAAAAAAAACAGAAGAAATATAAAGTGATACTATTTATTGAAATTAAAGTAGTTCTAATGTTTTCAAAACTATATTTTGATTAATAGTATTTATAGTGTGTGAACTGTATGTTTTACTCAGGCAATCAGGTCTCTGATTTAAACTTATTATTTAAACTAAATTAATAAAAAGTTACAGAATATGTGCATATGTACAATAATTTTTTATTGGTTATTTTGTTGTAAGTGTAAATATAAAATATAAAGTTAATGCATATTGTTTTAGTTCATTAAAATCAATTCTTTAGAAGTGGTGTGCTAACAATTCATATTAAATGCTGAGCGGCAGGCTCAATGAAAAGTCTATATCATAACTCTAGAAATTTATTTTTAAATATTAGAAATTATTTACCTTTTTTTTTAATTAATTAAACTATTGCAAGTATAACATCTGTCAGGCACAGTGGCTCACGCTTGTAATTCCAGCACTTTGGGAGGCTGACGCGGGCAGATCACCTGATGTCAGGAGTTCAAGACCAGCCTAGTCAACATGGCGAAACCCAGTCTCTACTAAAAATACAAAAATTCGCTGGGCATGGTGATGCGCGCCTGTAATCCAAGCTATTCGGGAGACTGAGACAGAAGAATTGTTGCACCCAGGAGGCGGTGGTTGCAGTGAGCCAAGATTGCACCACTGCACTCCAGCTGGGGCAACAGAGCAAGACTCTGCCTCAAAAAAATAAAAAAGTATAACATCTAATCTGTTTCAACTTGTTGGAGACCCTTCTAAAGTTTTAATCTAATTTCCTCTATTACCAAGTAAATTGTATTGACAAAAATGTCTCATAACACTTAGTAGCATATATGGCTTTAGGATTTTCATTCTGAACATAATTAGATTAAAAGTTTTAAATCAAGTGTAGAACCTGTTTCTATTTTAATCTTCTTGGTAATTAGTTTCTGAATCCCAACTACAAAATGTAGTCAGGAAATCCAATATATTACCTAATTTCAATTAATCACAGTTTTGCTATATAAGGATCACACACGTATGTCTGTCAGCCATTATATCTGTGTATCAGGATGTTAGATAGCTTATACGAATATTTCTAGCTGCTTCTTAAAATTGTCCATAGATGATGGGTTGCTGGAATAATTTGTAAATCTCTATGTTAGAAGTTCTTCAGATGAACTTAGTGCTGTTGGAATTAGCATAAACCCAGTCCTATAATGAGTTCTACTTCAGGAAGCAGATCGTTAGGGACAACTGTCCAGTTCCTCAGTGTGGTGTTTGTAATCTCCAAAACACAAGATTCTTAATACAAACAGGCTCTGAGCAGTAACAACTGGCTATTAGGAAATCACAGAGGCACAAGAAACTACCTCCAGAAATCATAAAGCTCTTTATGGACTCAGAACTCTGATTATTTGGTTAGTTTCTTTTGAGGAAATTTTCATGCGCATCTGTGTGAAGAGACCACCAAACAGGCTTTGTGTGATCAACAAGGCTGTTTATTTCACCTGGGTGCAGGCAGGCTGAGTCTGAAAAGAGAGTCAGCGAAGGGAGATACAGGTGGGGCCATTTTATAAGATTTGGGTAGGTAAAGGAAAATTATAGTCAAAGGGGGGGTTGTTCTCTGGCGGGCAGGTGTGGGGGTCACAAGGTGCTCAGTAGGTGAGCTTTTGAGCCAGGATGAGCCAGGAGAAGGAATTTCACAAGATAATGTCATCAGTTAAAGCAGGAACAGGCCATTTTCACTTCTTTTGTGGTGGAATGTCATCAGTTAAGGCGGGAACCGGCCATCTGGATGTGTAAGTGCAGGTCACAGGGGATATGATGGCTTAGCTTGGGCTCAGAGGCCTGACATTCCTGTCTCCTTATATTGATAATAAAAATAAAATGAAATAGTGGTAAAATGTTGGGACGGTGAAAATTTTTGGGGGTGGTATGGAGAGATAATGGGCGATGTTTCTCAGGGCTGCTTCAAGAGGGATTAGGGGTGGTTTGGGAACCTAGAGTGGGAGGGATTAAGCTGAAGGAAGATTTTGTGGTATGGGGTGATATTGTGGGGTTGTTAGAAGAAACATTCCTCATTTAGAATTATTGGTGATGGCCTGGATACAGTTTTGAATGAATTGAAAAACTAAATGGAATAAGAGAAGGAGAAAAACAGGTATTAAAGGTCTAAGAATTAGGAGGACCCAGGACATCTAATTAGAGAGTGTCTAAGGAGATTCAGCATAGTCCTACCAGCAAAGATTATTTATTTACTTTAAGAGTTAATAGTGGCAGTTTGGGGATAGCACCAGGAGATATCAGCTGTGATGGCTTGGAGAAACAGTGTAAACCGGCAGTGTAAACAAGAGCAGGGCATGTATGAGTAGTTGAGAACGGTGAATAGGAGTATGTCTAGACAGAAGATAGTAGGGATGACAAGTTTTTTGGGGCACAGTCCAAGTGTGTCTGGTGCCTGGAATGAGACTGGGGCCTAATAAAAAGGAGCATCCATACAGGAGCTCAGATGGGCTGTACCCTGTAGCATTCCGAGGACAGGCCTGAATCTGAGAAGGGAAAGTGGTAAAAGTATTGTCCAGTCCTTTTTAAGTTGGTGGCTGAGCTTGGTGAGGTGTGTTTTTAAAAGACCATTAGTCCGTTGTACCTTTCCTGAAGACTGAGGACCACAAGGGATACAAAGGTTTCACTGAATACTAAGAGCCTGAAAAAATGCTTGGCTGATTTGACTAATAAAGGCCGGTCTGCTATCGGACTGTATAGAGGTGGGAAGGCTAAACTGAGGAATTATGTCTGACAGAAGGGAAGAAATGACCGGGGTGGCCTTCTCAGACCCAGTAGGAAAGGCCTCTACCCATCCAGTGAAAGTGTCTACCTAGACTAAGAGGTATTTTAGTTTTCTGACTCAGGGCATGTGAGTAAAGTCAATTTGCCAGTCCTGGGCAGGGGCAAATCCCGGAGCTTGATGTGTAGGAAAGAGAGAAGGTCTGAACAATCCCTGAGGGGTAGTAAAATAGCAGATGGAACACTGAGAAGTGATTTCCTTGAGGATAGATTTCCAGGTTGGAAAGGAAATTAGATGTTCTAAGAGACGGGTTAGCGGCTTGTAACCTACATGGAAGAGGTTATGAAATGACGACAGAATAGAATGGGCCTGTGAGGCTGGAAGGAGATATTTTCCTTGGTCTAAGAACCATTTGCCTTGTGTAGGAAGAGACTGATAGGTGGAAGTTTCAGCAGGGGAATAGGTGGGAGTGACCGACGTGAGGGAGAAAAACTGGCCGTGAGGGACAGAAGTTGGAAAGCTAGCTGCTTGTCTAGCCACCTTATTAGCATAAGCGTTGCCTAGAGCAATGGGATCTGACACCTTTTGATGGCCTTTGCAGTGAATGACTCCAGCTTCCTTTGGAAGTAAAGCGGGCTTGAGCAGAGTTTTTATTAAAGAGGCATTAATGATGGAGGACCTTTGAGTAGTGAGGAAGCCTCTTTCAGCGCATATAACAGCATGGTGGTGCAGAATATGAAAGGCATATTTAGAATCAGTATAAATATTGACGCGCAGTCCTTTTGCAAGAGTGAGGGCTTGAGTTAAGGCAACTAGTTCAGCTTGCTGAGAGGTAGTAGATGGGGGCAGAGCGGTAGCCTCAATGATAGATGTGGAAGATACTATAGCATAGCCTGCCTTTGCTGGTGAGTGGCGATTAGGCCTGGTGGAACTGCCATCAGTAAACCAAGTGTGATCAGGGTGAGGAACAGGAAAGAAGAAAATCTGGGGAAATGGAGTGAATGTCAGGTGTATCAGAGAGATGCAGTCATGGGGGTCAGGTGTGGTATCAGGAATAATGAGGGAGGCCGGATTGAAGTCTGGGCCAGGAACAATGGTAACTGTGGGAGATTCAACAAAGAGTGAGTACAGCTGAAGGAGCCGGGGAGCAGAAAGTATATGTGTCAGATGTGAGGAAGAAAATAGATTTTGTAAGTTATGAGAACTGTAGAGAGTGAGTTGAGCACAGTTTGTGATTTCGAGGGCGTCTAAAAGTATTAGGGTGGTGGCAGCCACTGCACAGAGACATGATGGACAGCCTAAAACAGTAAGGTCAAGTTGTTTGGACAGAAAGGCTACAGGGTGTGATCCTGGCTCTTGTGTAAGGATTCTGACCGCATTAACCCTGCCTAGGAAGGAAAGGAGTTGTTGTTTTGTAGAAGGGATTGAGGTTTGGGAGATTAGTCGAACATGATCAGCAGGGAGAGCACGTGTGTTTTTACGAGAATTATGCTGAGATAGGTAACAGATGAGGATGAAATTTGGGCTTGACTGAAGTAATGGGGGCTGTCTGTGAAGCCTTGCGGCAGTACAGCCCAGGTAATTTGCTGAGCCTGATGGGTGTCAGGGTCAGTCCAAGTGAAAGTGAAGAGAGGCTGGGATGATGGGTGCAAAGGAATAGTAAAGAAAGCATGTTTGAGATCCAGAACAGAATAATGGATTGTGGAGGGAGGTATTGAGGATAGCAGAGTATATGGGTTTGGCACCATGGGGTGGATCGGCAAAACAACTTGGTTGATAAGGCACAGATCCTGAACTTGTAAGGCTTGTCTGGTTTTAGGACAGGTAAAATGGGGGAATGGTAAGGAGAGTTTATAGGCTTTAAAAGGCCAGGCTGTAGCAGGGGAGTGATAACAGGCTTTAATCTTTTTAAAGTGCGCTGCGGGATTGGATATTGGCATTGAGCAGGGTTAAGGGTGATTAGGTTTTAATGAGATGGTAAGGGGTGCATGATCAGTCACCAAGGAGGGAGTAGAGGTATCCTATACTTGTGGGTTAAGGTGGGGGGATACAAGAGGAGGACACAAAGGAGGTTTTGGATTGGGAAGAAGGGCGGCAATGAGATGTGGCTGTAGTCTAGGAATAGTCAGGGAAGCAGATAGTTTAGTTAAAATATCTCAGCCTAATAAGGGAACTGGGCAGGTGAGGATAACTAAAAAAGAGTGCTTAAAAAAGTATTGTCTAAGTTGGCACCAAAGTTGGGGAGTTTTAAGAGGTTTAGAAGCCTGGCCGTCAATACGCACAGCAGTTATGGAGGCAAGGGAAACAGGCCCTTGAAAAGAAGGTAATGTGGAGTGGGTAGCCTCCGTATTGATTAAAAGGGGACAGACTTACCCTCCACTGTGAGAGTTACTCGAAGCTCGGCATCCGTGATGGTCTAGGGGACTTCCGAGACGATCGGGCAGTGTCAGTCCTCAGCTGCTAAGCTGAGAAGATCTGTGAAGGAGTCAGAGAGCCTTGGGCCAGAGTTCCAGGGGCTCTGGGAGTGGCTGCCAGGTGAGTTGAACAGTCCGATTTCCAGTGGGGTCCCGCACAGATGGGACGCGGCTTAGGAGGAATCCCGGGCTGCGGGCATTCCTTGGCCTGGTGGCCAGATTTCTGGCACTTGTAGCAAGCTCCTGGGGGAGGTGGGCCTGGAGGAACGCCTGGCCACTGCGGTTTAGGCGTTTCGAATTTCTTGTGTGCTGGAGATGTGGCTGGGGTTTGTCTCGCAGTGGAGGCAAGGAATTGCAACTCAGAAGTATGTTGCTACTTGGCTGCCTCTACTCTACTATTGTACACCTTGAAGGCGAGGTTAATTAAGTCCTGTTGTGGGGTTTGAGGGCCAGAATTTAATTTTCGGAGTTTTATTTAATGTCGGGAGTGGATTGGGTAATAAAATGTATATTGAGAATAAGATGGCCTTTTGACCTTTTAGGGTCTAGGGCTGTAAAGCATCTCAGGGTTGCTGCCAAATGAGCCATGAACTGGGCTGGATTTTTATATTTGATGAAAAAGAGCCTAAACGCTATGTGATTTGGGATAAAGAAAAAGGAGCATTAACCTTGACTATGCATTTAGCTCCAGCCACCTTTTTAAGAGGAAACTGCTGGGCGGGTGGGGAAGGGCTAGTCATGGCATGAAACTGTAAGCTGGACCAGGTGTGAGGAGGGGAGGTCATAAAAGGATTATAGGGTGGAGGAGCGGAGGCTGAGGAAGAATTGGGTCCTAGCTCGGCCTGGTGAGGAAGGGAGAGAGGTCAGATGGGTCTGTAGAAAAGGAAGATTAGAAAGACTCAGCGATGCTTGGGGTTGGGACTGAGGGGACAGTGGGAGGGAAAGAAGGAAGATTTGGTACCAGTTGCATTGGGAACAGAGACTAGGGAGGGACTGATGTGTAAAAGAATGCCTGGATGTCAGGCACCTCATACCGTTTGCCCATTTTATGGCAAGAATTATTTAGATCTTGTGGGATGGAAAAATTGAAAGTGCCGTTGTCTGGCTATTTGGAACTACTGTCGAGTTTGTACTGGGGTCAAGTGGCATTGCAGAAGAAAATAAGACACTTAGATTTTAGGTCAGGCGATAGTTGAAGAGGTTTTAATTTCTTAAGAACACAGGCTAAGGGAGAAGAAGGACGGACGAATGGAGGGTGGAAGGTTGCCCATAGTGAAGGAGGCAAGTTTAAAGAGAAGGGTAAAGACACGGAGAAGGGGGGTGGGGAGCAGCCAAAGCAGGTGTCCCCGCAATTGACTTGCCACCAAGGGAACATGGGTGAATGATCAAGGCAGGCGTCCTCGCGGAGATCAGACACCAATGGAACGTGGGTGAATAATCAGAGAGGAGGTGTCCTCGCAATGATTAAACACCAAGGGAAGGCTGCCTTCCTGAGTCTGTGACCGGTGCTGGAGTTTTGGGTCCATGGATAAAATGTGTCTCCTTCGTCTCTACAAAAAAATGAATTGAAATTAAGAGAAGGGAGAGATTGAAGTGTGGTGCCAAGATTGAAAGGAGAAAGAGGTTGAGGGATAGTGACGGAGGTTGGAGAAGAGAGTAAAAAGAGGCTGCTTACCGGATTTGAAATTGGTGAGATGTTTCTTGGGCTGGTAGGTCTGAGGACCTGAGGTCGTAGGTGGATCTTTCTCACGGAGCAAAGAGCAGGAGGACAGGGGATTGATCTCCCAAAGGAGGTCCCCCGATCTGAGTCACGGCACCAAATTTCATGCGCGTCCATGTGAAGAGACCATCAAACAGGCTTTGAGTGAGCAACAAGGCTGTTTATTTCACCTGGGTGCAGGCGGGCTGAGTCCGAAAAGAGAGTCAGCGAGGGGAGATACGGGTGGGGCCATTTTATAAGATTTGGTTAGGTAAAGGAAAATTATGTCAAAGGGGGATTGTTCTCTGGCGGGCAGGTGTGGGGGTCACAAGGTGCTCAGTAGGTGAGCTTTTGAGCCAGGATGAGCCAGGAGAAGGAATTTCACAAGATAATGTCATCAGTTAAAGCAGGAACAGGCCGTTTTCACTTCTTTTGTGGTGGAATGTCATCAGTTAAGGCGGGAACCGGCCATCTGGATGTGTAAGTGCAGGTCACAGGGGATATGATGGCTTAGCTTGGGCTCAGAGGCCCGACAGAAATATTTCACTGAGTCAGAAAAAAGAAAATTGATAATTACTACATACAATAGAAGCAAAAATACACATTTTTTTCTTTCAGAATTCACAATGTCCATTTTTGTAATGTCCAAGTACAAATAATTACAGCTTAGCTTTTCAAATGATTCTTAATATTGGGAATATGTCATTTCAAAGCCAGATATTACAAATGAGAAATTGAAGAACTACACACAAGGTTGAATGTCAAGGCACTCTCAGGCCAGCGCCTCCTGTTCTTGGCAGAGGAAGCATCAAGCACTTTAACATTTCAGGATACCGTCAATGTATCCCACAACATTGGGCTCAGTTTGTATTATCTGTTTTCTTTAATATTCTACTTGTATAATTAAACTGATTTTTAATTTTTATAAAATTTCTTTAACAAATTAATGATCACCTGAAAATATTAAGCCATTTTATTAGTAACTCCAGGAATCCAAAGAAGTTGAATGTTCCAAATAATAGTGTTGAAAGCTTATTAAGTGCTATGTATTAGCTGTGTGCCTTATGTGGATGATCACATAAGTATAAAATATTATTTAATCCTCACAACAACCCTATGAGATCTACACTGTTGTCATTCCTGTTTTATACTTAAGGAAATAAAGCTCAGGGAGTGTGAGTTCTCTCATGGTCACCCAGACAGAAAATAGGTGAACAGGGACGGGCACTGTGGCTCACTCCTATAATCCCAGCACTTTGGGATGCCGAGGCAGGATCACCAGGTCAGGAGTTCAAGACCAGCCTGCTCAACATGGTGAAACCCCATCTCTACTAACAATAACAAAAATTAGCCGCGTGTGGTTGTGGGCACCTTTAATCCCAGCTACTCAGGAGGCTGAGGCAGGAGAATCGCTTGAACCCAGGAGGTGGAAGTTGCAGTGAGCAGTGAGCCGAGATCATGCCACTGCACTCCAGCCTGGGCAACAAGAGCGAGACTCTGTCTTGGCGCCGGGGGCGGGGGGAAGAAAGTGGGTGAACAGATAATTGAATCAGTGGGATCTGGCTCCAGACTCATACCCAACCATTACTCAGTACAGCTTCTTTGACCTGTTATAGTTTGTAATTAGGCAGAGAAGTAAGTCATAGATACAAATTAATGGAATAGGTAATTTTTATCAGAAAAATATGTATTTAAATAGTCTTAAAATTACTATCTATTGTCACTAACAGTGAGGAGGCATAGGATGGGCAATATAGGGGTACAGTGTCTATAGACATTTGAGAGCAATGATAAACCAATCAAAAATCAGTCTGCTTTTCAATCTCATAAACCTGCCAATGGCAATTCTAAACAGTCAGTGATAAAAAACCTCCCTCCAAGATCAGGCCAGGGATTATAATCGTAAATAGAAATCTAGTGGCTGACCATAGAGATAAAAATAAATACAATAAAACAAGAAATGTTATTAAATTCTACTTTAAAACAATTCTAATTTGACACCAGCCTACAAAAACCCAGCTCTTTGTTAAAAATGGAGATTAGTTAAGTGTCAGAGAAGCTCTCTTTATCCTTGACTGAACTTTTCTGAAGGCAACAACTAGGAAGAACAAAAGACCAATTCAAAACTTTCTCATGAGCCCTTCAAGGTTATCTAGCAGCATGTTCACACACTGTTTGAACTATCTGGTGTATTGTGTGATCCACAGCTTACCATCTGTGTCATGCATGATACACTTTTGAAAACATTGTCTTCTTCAATATGGACTATGACAGCAACACATACACTCTAAAGAGAATTCCACTCCCTGCAACATTCCAAGATTATCTCAGTTTATATGTTGGCACTGTAAGTTTTTGGAGATGGTCATCTATTAAAAAATGTCTATAACTTTTCTTCAGTATTGCACTTCATGAATGCTCGTGAATTTTCTATAAGCATGGTGAGGTTTACTGGAAAAGTAGAATTTTCTGTGGCAAATTTAGGCCACAGCTATATCATGAATCCAGAGACAAATTTAAACATGGCAAGTGACCTTATAGGATTTTTTGTATTTTATTTAAAGGAATGAATAAACATGGTTTACATGAAAATATTTAACTCTCCTTCGAAATTTGAGAATAATTTTAAATACTTCATAATTTTTTAAAATTTTTTGGATTAACTTTTTTTGGTCTGGAAAAATTGTTCATATAATTTTGACTGGATAAAAAGATCTATACCAAATTGTCTTTTTTAAGGAAGCCCTCCCCACACTCACTGCTTCTTCCTGATCTCTTTCTTGATTTTAAAATTCAGGTCCTAGTAAATAATTCCACAATGAATATGTTTCAGATTTTGTCAATACAGACTAAAACATGTGAGTCTTCAAGGTCAACCTTCTACTGGGTTGAACCCATTGAGGACAAAAATGGTGTTATTCATTTTGGAACATGGTAGATGTTGAGTAAACATTATTCATGAACAGAATGAATTAATATAAATACAGTTTTAATTTTTAGATTATGTAGTTTCTCTTTCCTGAAAACTTTTCTAGTGATATTAGTGATATTATGTCTTTCAGGGCATAATATTTTATTGATTTTGTATACGTAAGTGGCTCAAGGTTTCTGTTACATTTCTTGATAATGTCTGATTACTGTATGTATATATTTACTTCACTGTAGGTACATAGTAGGAATATTTTTTGGGAATAGATACATTCCTCAAGCTCTAACTCTATGTGTTACACAGCTATTTAAGGAACTGTAGTAGTGTTTTTAAAAATGATGCCTGCATTGTTTTTATCTAAAGCTCCTCCCAATATAAGCAAAGAGTAAATAATACTGGGGATCTATTAGTAGAGATAATCAATTCTAGAATTATTGTTATAAATTATTTTTTAATTTGGATGAATAAATAATTATTAAACAGATTAAAATATAAGTGACTTTTAAGATAACCTCCATTCATTCTAACAATACTTATACGTAGTATGCTTTCAATAACTTTGCCATGCAAAAGTAAAGTTTATTAACACTGTGATTTGCTCCAATGTATTGAAAATTTTTAATAAAAAAAAGCTTTCCTTTTTTTTTATTTTATGAAACTTGACCACTGAGCTTGTGTTGTCCAGATTTTTTTGTGGGGGAGATACAGTTAAATGTTGGCACTAAATGCTGTATTGGTTGGCACTGAAATTAATGCAAGAAATGAGGGTACTAAAAATTCTGGTTTAGAATAATTAAACCCACAGCAATTACATGTGATTCTATTGGCTAACGGTATGACCATCATCCAAGAGCTACTGGTGTAAGGTGAGAGGTGGTGAGGCCAGCCTTAAATTCCAGAGCTTTTTTCATGCTATTCAATTTTCACAGCTGGAATTTACTGCTCCTTGATATTGCAAAATTATTCATCGACTTGGTTTTTTTTTTTGGCTCAATGCTGTGACTCGGTAATTTTCAGCATCTTACTGACAGATGGAAAGTGATCACTAACCATCTTGCTGAATTAACATGGAATGCATTTCTAAGCCACAATAAAAGACAGGACTGAAAATGTCAAATCCACACATTTCCATCTAGAGTACATTTATTCCTATAAAGTTCATTGAATGTTTGTGTAGAAATGGTCAATGGAGGTCATCAGGTTAAAGTAGGGCCACATCTATCATCCCCGATCTAAACAAGAAAACAAATAAACAATTACTGCTCTTTTTATGTCTAGATAAAAATCCCTGTGCTCTAATTTAAGCCTGGTTTCTTCTTTTTATCCTTTTCAATAGAAATTGTAAATAACCTAACATTATCCTTTGTATAAAAATCCTTTGTTGAGGACTCTCAAATTAAATTCTTTCATCACCTCCATTTTGTTTCATCTCTCCTCATGGGCTATATTTTCCATTCTGTTAATCAGCTTTGTATCTCTCCCCTGAAACCTTCCCAAATTATATGCTTTGGTTGTGACCTATGGAAAATAATGCAGCATATTTAGTCATATAATGTGTTAAATATCTCACTGTTCTCCACTGCTGTATGCCTGCTTTTGTACTATAACATTGTATTTGATTACAAGCAAATAAAACCAGCGTTCACACTGTTGATCCATAGCCAACTTCTATGACACCATCTTATCCCCAGTTTTAGAAATTTCACATACATTCTACCAGATTTTTGGTGTCATATATTTATGTACTGCTTTCATGTTGCCTTTTTAAAGGATCGAATATCTCTTTTGCTAAGTTCCAGAAAACTGGTTCTATGTATCTTGTATTCTCTAATATGTACCCAGTACCTAGTACAGAATCTGACACAGATAAATATTTGAGGAGTGAAGAAAAGAAATAACATTTTATTTTTTGTGTCCGTACTACCTTCCCTCGTAATCATTTCAGTATTCTGTGCTTGATTAGTGTACAAAATTGGCTTAAATTTTAAGAAGGCTTTACTATATAGACCCACTGACATTTCTGTCAAACCTGCACACTGAGTTGCCCCTTCATCCCTTCATCTGTAGGATGGACAGGGTGATGTGGCAGGGCACTGAGCAGTTTCAAGAGAAGATCCATAAGCTCAAGAGTTACTAGAAGCAGAGCTTGATTCTTGATTTTGAACCTTTAATAATTGGGTAGACTTACTCAGTCCTTCACTATTTCTTCATTTGCAAATGGGTGTAATAGTTTTGGCCTTAGAAAGCTGATGAGAAGTTTAAAAGAAATAAAGATATATGAGTACTTAACACATATTAGACCCTAAAATTATGTTTTGTCTATTTCTTGAGCACTTTTTGCTCAATAATTAGCATTGATATGGACCCAAACACCCATTTTTGCATACTACAATGGAGAGAGAATGGGACAAATAATAAACTTTTTAAAATAACATGGCATTTTAAGACAAATAATAGAATTATTTTGTGAAATCTTGCATTTCTTTTCAGGAAAGGGGAAAATTACATAATTAGAGTCAGCGAGAAAAAAATGTGTTCCGTATGATAATTAATGTTAAAGGACATTAGTTACCAGTATAAATCTTCTGGTCTATATTACATAGTTTGCACACAATCATAGCATCACAATTCTGTATCAGCAGTGTGTTTATGCATCCTTTTAACAACTTTATTGATATATAATTGACATACAGGAAACCACATTTATTTTTATTTATTTGTTTTTTTGAGACAGAATCTTGCTTTGTTGCCCAGGCTGGGGTGCAGTGGTGCAATCTTGGCTCACTGCAGTCTCTGTCTCCTGGGTTCAAGCGACTCTCCTGCCTCAGCCTCCAGAGTAGATGGACTACAGACACGCACCACCATCCCTGGCTAATTTTTGTATTTTTAGTAGATATGAGATTTCACCATGTTGGCCAGGCTGGTGTTGAATTCCTGACCTAAGGTGATCCACCCATCTTGGCCTCTGAAAGTGCTTAGATTACAGGTGTGAGACACCGCGCCCGGCCCAGGAAACCATGACACCGCGCCCGGCCCAGGAAACCACACATATTTAAAATATACAATTTGATAAGTTTTAAAAGTTGTATATACCCATGAAACCCTCTACACAATCAAGATAATGGACTTATTTATCACCTCTAGAAATTTCCCTCCCACAGCTTCCTGCACCTCTGCCTCCATAGGTAACCACTTAGTTGCTTGAAGTCACTAGATTACTGTGCATTTACATAAAACAAGTCATACAGCATGTATTCATTTTCTCTGGCTTATTTCACTCAATTATTTTGAGATTTCTCCCTGTTGCTGGATCTATCAAATATTAATTCTTTTATATGGCTAAGACGTATTCTGTTGTGTGGATATACTAAAAATTTTTTATTCATTAACCAACTTATGATATTTGAGTTTATTTAAGTTGTAGAATATTGCAAATCAAATTGCTATGAGCATTCATGTATTAGTCCTTGTATGGACATATAACTTCTTTACTCTGAAGACAGGATTACATAGTAAGTATATTTTTAACTCTTAAAATACCAACTATTTTCTAAAGTGGTTGTGCAATTTTACATTTCCACTAGCAGTATTTGAGAACTGCAGTTCCTACACATCCTTGGGAACAACTCCTTCATTTAAATTTTGGCTGTCCTGATGGATGTGTAGTATATCTTAATTCATATTTAATTAATTACTAATTATGTTTTACAGCATTTTATGGGCTTATTTGCTATTTGCACATCTACTTTAGTAAAGAATCTGTTCAAATTCTTCTTTTTTTAATTGAACTGATTGTTTTTGTAATATTAACCATTGCACTTTTTTTTATCTGGATCTGTTTTTTTTTCTTCTATAAATTTTACTTTATATAAATTTCTAAATACTGATGCTAAATACTGCTTTAGCATCACCCCATATATTTTTACATGTTGTGTTTTTATTTTCACTCAGTTCTAAACTACTTTCTAACTTTCCTTTTTTTTTTTAAAGACAGGGTCTCACTCTGTCACCCAGGCTGGAGTGCAGTGGCATGATCTCAGCTTACTGCAAGCTCTGC
Organism: Pongo pygmaeus; assembly: GCF_028885625.2. Lineage (NCBI taxonomy): Eukaryota > Metazoa > Chordata > Mammalia > Primates > Hominidae > Pongo > Pongo pygmaeus. The sequence continues at coordinate 39,803,275 of NC_072384.2, read as the reverse complement.
TTCCTGGGTTCAAGCTATTCTCCTGCCTCAGCCACCCAAGTAGTTGGGATTACAGTCATGTGCCACCATGCAGGGCTAATTTTTATAATTTTATTAAAGACAGGGTTTCACCATGTTGGCCATGCTGGTCTTGAACTCCTGACCTCAAGTGATCCTCTTGCTTCGGCCTCTCAAAGTGCTGGGATTACGGGAATGAGCCACCACACCTGGCCTAACTTCACTTTTTGTTTATCCTTTGAACCAGGGGTTATTTAGAATATATTGTTTAACTTCCAAATGATTTGGGATATTCCAGCTTTTTGTTTGTCTTAATTTGATTTCATTGGTGATCACAGTATATACTTTGCAAAACCTGAATCCTTTAAAATGTATCAAAGTACTTTTTATTCTCTAGAATTTGACCTATTTTGATAAAGGTTCCATGTGCATTTGAAGAGTCTTATGATGTTCTTGGGTGGACTGTTCTATACATTTCAATGATAACAAATTAGTTGATAATATTGTTTAAGTCTTCCATATCCTTACGAATTTTTGTGTATGTGTACTTATTCTAACACTTATTATGAGGTTATTACTGAAATATCTGACTATAACTGTATTAGTCTATTTCTCTCTTCAGTTCTACCAGTTTTCACTTCATATCTTTTGAAATTTTGTTAATGCACAAATTTTTGGAATTATGTTTCTCTTGATGAACTGATTCATCTATCATTAGGAAATAACCTTTGTATGTGGTAATATTCTTTGCTATGATATCTACTTTGATATGATTGTGGCCTCTCCAAGTTTCTTTTGATTATTATTAGCATGGAATACCTATACTCTTTGTGTTTTTGTCCCATATTTGATGCTCAGAAATGTTTCCCTAAATAGCAGTGATGTGAAATAACTTTGGATTGTCAGGCATGTCTATGTTTTATATTTATTTAGTCCATAGGCAAAGCCAGGTTTGAATGGGTTATTTTAAAATCCAGAGGTTTATCTGTGTTAAGAAGTTACTAAGAATGGTGGTTCCTTACACACTATGACAGCAGCCTTCAGCCTTTTTGGCACCAGAGACCAGATTCATGGAAGACAATTTTCATGAACTGTTCTCAGGGGAGGGGTATGGTTTTGGGATGATTCAAGCCACATTACATTTTTCGTGCACTTTATTTCTATTATTATTACATCATAATATATAATGAGATAAATATACAACTCACCATAATTTAATGAGAGCCCTGAGCTTGTTTTACTGCAACTAGATAATCTCATCTGGGGGTGATGGGAAACACTGACCCCCGAAGTGTGTTGCTTATATCCAGTGTACTCTGTAGTCTCGTTTTGGTTGCTGTTACTGCAGAAAATCCTGCTTCACAAATATGGGATGTCTGAAATGGAAGGAGGCTTTTCAATGTTTTTGTGGCAATCTCAGGATATTCTGCCTTGACTGTAATCCAGAAGATATGAAGATTTGAAGTCTTCTCAAACATACTTTTAAGACCACCGTCATTTGTGATCTCAAGTAGTTGATCCTCTTCTAGCAAAAACAAAGTTGATTCAACTGGCTTTGTCACAAATGGGTCACAGATCCATTCCTTCATAATTCAGGGGTCTTTTGTGGTTGGGAAGTAATGTTCAAACTCTTGAAATCTAAGATAGGTGATCATGCACCAAGTGGGAGAAAGAAAGTCCTGGTTCAGTCTCTTTCAAAGTCTCTGCGATGTTTGAAACGTATCAAAAATCAAAATGTTCTCTCCTCACTCCTGTAATTACAGTTTGGCTTTGAATGCAGCCACTTTATCTGCTGATTTGTTCACAGTTGTCATTCTCCCCTGAAGTGACAGATTGAGTTTGCTGAGCGGGTTGAATATGTCACACAACTAGGCTAGTTTTGCATCCCATTCTGTGTCGCTGAAATGTGCTGCCAGTGCTTTTCTAAAAGAAATCTCTGAAGTTGCTCTCATAACTCAAAAACTGGCTAGTGATCGACCTTTAGAAACCCATCTTACTTCAGTAAGAAGACATGTGTGCTCTGTTTCTATCCCCTCACAGAGCTGCATGAACAGATGTGAGTTAAGGGCATGTATTTTATTGCACATGCTGAAGGCATGTAACGTATTGCTGATAATTTTAATCACATTCTGCAAAACGCTGTTAAGTTCAGGTGACATTTTTTGGCTAGCCAACATTTCTCTATAGGTGATGTAGTGTGTAGACTCACATTCAGAGGCAACCTCTTTGACCTGAGTAGTGAAACCAGAAAGCCATGCAGTCATGGCAGCCACTCCATCTGTGCATGTACTGACATAAAATGACCTACTTAATTTTCCTGATATGTAATCATTCAAAGACTTGAATAGTTCTGCAGCTGTGGTGTTGGTTGGCAACAAAAGTGCACATAACATATCATCATGCACTTCCTCCTGAAAAATGTATTGCACAAAAACAAGCCTTGTTGCCTTGTTATTAACATCAGTAGACTCATCAACCCGGATTGCATATCATAGTGATTCATTAATCTTCTTTGACAATTGTACCTTAATATCCTCTGCTATTTCAGCAATTTGTCTTGTTATGGCTTTAGTCAAAAGAGGAACACATGCCACCTTTTCAACTGCAGCCTTTTCTAAAAGTTCACGGCAAACATCCTTAGTAGCAGGCAGGATTAACTCTTCACCAATAGTAAAGGGCTTCTTAGCTTTAGTAATGTGGTTAGCCACTAAGAATGATGCTGTCAGTGCAGACACATTTGATGAAGTGTTAGCCTTCAATAATTGCTTCTGTTCTTCATGTTCATTTTTTGTTTTTCTTTTGAAAAACTCCAAAGACTTGTCTTTAATGCACAGTGCTTTGTCTCCATGTGGCAAAGCAGTTTTGAAGGTTTCATGGCTTAGTTGGGATGCTGGTTGCCACATGTTATACAAAGTAAGTATTTTCTTTTAAATGCAGTTTTCTTTTTGTTGACAGTCCTAGAGTCTTCTGCTGTCTCATCATTGGGTCTTTCTCCCTTTTGAAAGAAGCTCTCAGATGACCTTTGTTTTTAATCCATTTTAGCTTGTGGTTTTCCAAAACTGTGACTGAGACAAGTGTGCAGTGTGGGCAAGAGGCATGGATGGATGTGGTAAATAAAATAATGGGTGGACCACACATGGACTAAAATAAGTTTTGGATTCTGACTTAAAGTCTGCCACCAGATGCAGCTGTGCAATTGAAGTACATCGACTCACTTGCCACTATAAAGCCCGCCACCAGATGCAGCTTGTTACTTGCCACTCACTGACAGGTTTTTTTTTGTTGTTTTTTTTTTTTTTTTAAGACAGAGTTTGGCTGTCTTGCCCAGGCTGGAGTGCAGTGCACGATCACGTCTCACTGCCACCTCCACCTCTCAGGCTCAAGCCATCCTCCCACCTCAGCCTCCTAAGTAACTGGGACTACAGGCATGCATCACCATGCTTGGCTAATTTTTGTATTTTTTTGTAGAGACATATTTCACCATGTTACCTAGGCTGGTCTCAAATTCCTGAGCTCAAGTGATCTGCCCACCTCAGCCTCCAGAAGTGCTGGGATTACAGGCATGAACCACCACTCCTGGCCTCTGATAGGGTTTTGATACGAGTCTTCAAACAATTGATTTATTATCTGCTAATGTTAATCTGTATTTTCAGCCACTCATCAGCTCTAGTATCATCCTCACCTCCACCTCAAATCATCAGGCATTAGATTATCCTAAGGAATGGTCAACCTAGATCCCTCACATATGCATTTCACAATAGGGTTCACACTGAGAATCTAATGCCACAGCTGATCAGACAGGAGGCAGAGCTCAGGTGGTAATGTGAGCAATGGGTAGCCATTGTAAATACAGATGAAGCTTGGCTAGCTCGCCTGCCACTCACCTCCTGCTGTGTGGCCTGGTTCCTAACAGGCCACCAATCAGTACTTATCCATGGCCCAGGGGTTGGGGACCCCTGCACTAGGAGACCAATTCAGCCTTGATGCAAATGTATTGCACAGGAATCCATGGCCTCTCGAGGAAAATCAGTGTCTCTGGTGAAAGACCACTAGCCAAACTTGCATTTGCAACTTCTATAACTGGACCAAGACCAATTATCATCATTTCTTTTCTATGTGCAGCTGCTACTTTAATTCCTTCAAGACTAGAGGGGAGTGTGGCAAAAGACAAGAGGATAGGAATGAGTGGGGACTAGAACCAGGGGAAACATGGACACAGGCAGGATGTCTGCTCCTGGCTTTAAGAAAAAGGCAGAGAAACTATGGTAGGTGAGGAATGGATGCATCCCACTTCTGTTCTTTGGTGAGAATTTACCCCTTCCCCATATATTGGGGGAACCCACCCCCAATATTTCAATGTAGGTTCTTTCTATTTTCCATAAGTGTTGGCCGGCTGAAAAATAAAGAGAGACAGTACAAAGAGAGGAATTTTACAGCTGAGCTGCCAGGGGTGACATCCCATATTGGTAGGATCATTATACCCGCCTGAGCCTCAAACCAGCAAGTTTTTATTAAGGGTTTCAAAAGGAGAGGGGATGTAAGAACAGGGAGTAGGTACAAAGATCACATACTTCAAAGGGCAAAAAGCAGAACTACTAATAAGGGTCTAAAAAAGATCACATGCTTCTGAGGGAACAGGACAAAGGGCAAAAGCAGAACTACTGATAAGGGTCCAACAAAGATCACAAGGCAGAGGGCAAAAGCAGAACTACTGATAAGGGTCTATGTTTAGCAGTGCACGTATTGTCTTGATAAACATCTTAAACAACAGAAAACAGGGTTCAAGAGCAGAGAACTTGTCTGACCACAAATTTACCAGGGCAGAGTTTTTCCCACCCTAGTAAGCCTGAGGGTACTGCAGGAGACCAGGGTGTATCTCAGTCCTTATCTCAACCGCATAAGACAGACATTCCCAGAGAGGCCCTTTATAGACTTCCCCCAAGGAATGCATTCCTTTCCCAGGGTATTAATATTAATATTCCCTGCTAGGAAAAGAATTTAGCGATATCTCTCCTACTTGCACATCCATTTATAGGCTCTCTGCAAGAAGAAAAATATGGCTCTTTTTGCCTGACCCTGCAGGCAGTCAGACCTTATGGTTGTCTTCCCTTGTTCCCTAAAGATCGCTGTTATTCTGTTCTTTTTCAAGGTGCACTGATTTCATATTATTCAAACACACATTTTACAATCAATTTGTAAAGTTAACACAATTATCACAGTGGTCCTGAGGTGATGTACCGCCTCACCTTACAAAGATAACAGGATTAAGAGATTAAAGACAGGCATAAGAAATTATAAAACTGTTATTTGGGAACTGATAAACGTCCATATTAAAATGAAATCTTCACAATTTATGTTCCTCTGTCGTGGTTCCAGCTGGTCTCTCTATTCGGGGTCCCTGACTTCCCACAAAATGCAAAACCCATAGAGGCATTACCTCAACCAGGGCATATTTTTATTAGGTAAATCACTATTACATGCAGTTGACTTACAGTAAATGTGGATTATTTAGGTGACTTAAGCTAGCGAGATCAGAACAATAAGTGTGTGTTTTTTTATATATATATATTTTACTCTTATTATATAAGGCCCTAGATCAGGGATTTAGTTGTAGAAATCACAGGAAGCTGAAACTAAATCACTATGATTTAATTGCTTTTAGAGATAAAAGCAAAGGATTTTGAGTCTTGAGTACAAAAATAATATGTGCTACTACAGTTAATAGAAAAAAGATGGGCCCTGTGTGGTGGTGCATGCCTGTAATCCCAGTGCTTTGAAAGGTAAAGGTGGGAGGATTGCTTCAGGATATGAGTTTGAGACCAGTCTGGGCAACATAGTGAGACCCTGTTTCTACAAAAAATAAACCAGTAACTGGACATGGTGCCATGTGCCATGCATCTGCAGTCACAGGTACTCCTAAGGTGGGAGGATTGCTTGAGCCCAGGAGTTTGAGGTTGCAGTGAGCTGATTGCATCAATGCATTCCAAGCTGGCTGACAGAGTGAGACCCTGTCTCTGAAAAATAAAAATAAATTAGAAAGTATTTCTGGAGAAAAAAAAGATATGAACTATCTTTTAAGAGAGTAAAATAAAAACTGTACTAGACTTGAAATTCCATTAGAAATGGAAATTCCATTTTATCAATAAATAGATGACAGCATTGCAAACTTTCTGAAAAGGACCAACTTAATTATGTGCCAACATCTCCTGCTGAAGTGGAGATGATATTTTGCTTATCGTGGAATAAATATTTCTGCAAATGATACGATAACTAGATGGTTCCTGGTATGTGAATGTTTGTGAAGATAACACAAATAGTTTTAAGATTTATATTTTTCCTTCAAAAAATGGTATATGAAATTTTATTTTTAACATGGTAAGTGTCTTCTTGTTTAAATGTTTTTAGTTTAGAATAAAAATTGATACCTTTGGCTCTCCAGCTATGTCTCAGACAAGGCAAGGTAAAATTGTTCAACTAATGCCTTTCTAGGTGTAGCATTGTCTTTTAGCAGGCCAACAACAGAGGTTCACAGTGACAGATTTTCTATTAGAAACCTTAGTTCAGATCTGTCTCTAAGGGGATTTTCTCTAAAGCAAACATTATTAAACATTGGCAGAGAAAGGAAAACCAGTGTTAATACATCTGGAGTATATAAGAAGTTTAAGACTGAAGATAAAGGATTAAGATGACTTTATTTTTTCTTAGGCTTCCAAATATAACCTTGAGGATAGCAATCCAATATTTTAGGTCCAATGTGATAGAATTATGTATGTGTGTTCGTGTGTGTATTACATTTATCTTTCTTTAAAGCTAAAACAGTGGAACCAGTCTACTACTATTATATCTATTACTTTTATACTTTATAGCAATAATATATTTAGGGTGTCTTTTAAAACCCATTTTTATTACAATATTTTGTAGATTATAGGCTGTTTTCTGAAAAAACCCTTACATTTCCTAGTATTCTGTTAAATGCTTATACTCTGTTGGAATGTTAGGTACAAAACATATTTTCAAGATGTTAGAGATTCTGCCATTGTTTTATGTTATAAACGTAGTTCATGAATTTTTTGAAATTTATCTAGTTAAGTTGACACAACCTAAAATGGCAAGAAATCTTCAGTATACTCATGTGAATAAATGCATAGATACCATATTAATGGTATGATAGAATGTAAAAAGCAGTAAACACTTTGACATCATGATTTACTGATTATGTAATATTAAGTGTGTATGAACCTCCATAAGCCTGTTTTTTTAGATGTAAAAAGAAATCATATTTATCTTAGAGTTGTTGAGATAATTATGTACAATTCCGTTCTCAAAATGATTTACATTAGATCTGACACATAGTGGGTATTTTATAAGTAAAATTTCCTTTTCCCTTCCTGAATACAATCTATTCTCTGATGGCTGTGAGTCAATAGAGCACTCACGCTTACTTAGAATTAGGGAGATAAATATTCTGTTTTCATTTGACATATTTAGATTATATTTGATATATTTACCTGCATTTGCATATATATTTTCCACAATATAATATATCTAGTCCATTTAAGAAAGTATTTCTATTTTCCTCTTCTCTGATGAGCAAAAGTTTATTTGGGAGTACCCAAATGGTTCTGTACAAAGCCATCTTAAGTCTAGAAAATTGTCAACTATCTCAGATGTTTATTATTACCGATGAAATTATTCTTGTAAACTGAAGAAACCATTGAGAAATGTCTAGAGTTGAAATTCATTTGTTGAATTTTGTAAGAGTTTCCAGTAACAGTCATTCCTAGTTAAGACAGTATGAACCTTTGTAGAGTAACCTAATTGATATATTTGCTTCTTTTTTGTGTCTGTTCTTTGGTTTTGTCATCAGTCTTTGATACTTGGTGAAAGTGACATAGTGGAGTAATGCTTTAACTAAAGATGTGGACCAAAGGAGGTTAAGAATTTGGTTACTAAGGATAATTAAGGATGACCAAAAGCCAATAACAGAAATTGTAAAAGATTTGTGAAATTCTGATACCTGAGAAGCTTCTTGATAGCTTTTAATTAATTTACAGGATTCTTTCTTTGTTATTATCAGGATTGATAAAATAGCAGAAACTGAGGTAACAGGAAGAGATAATAAGATAGTTAAGGTTAACTGAGCCCCCAAAATGTGCCAGGTACTTTCTCATAAATATTAGAAAAACCTTTAAATTAGGTGGTATTGATATTATTATTTTGGTTGTTATTGTTATTATCCTCATTTAATAGATGAGAAAACAGAGAATCAGAAAGAAGTCTGCCTGGATCCAGTGAATATCATTTCTCCATATAAGTAACAGAAATCCTTTGCCTAATTGCAGTTTTGTCACCAACTAGCAGTGTGACTTGGGCATGTCACATAAGGTCTCTGTGGCTGTTTCTAAATCTTAAATTTAGAAACTTGGATTAGATTATTTGTGAGATTTTTTTCCTCCCAGATAGGAACTTTATTATCTGCAAATAGCAAGAATTTGAATATAGTTTATGTAACAATACCAATGGAGTATATATATTTGAAAATTTGCCATCTAAATTGTTTAAATTGTCTTAATGATCATTTAGCACTCAAGATAGTTTCAATATTTAAGAGGCGAGAAATTATATAATACAAATAATGCATACATAATTAAGAAAATATTCAATATACTGTTAACTAAAGCTATTTCAAATTAGTAATTTATATTAAAATAATGAATTCAATAAAATATGTTCTCATTCAGATGTGGAAGTCTTATATAAAGTTGATTTCTTTATTATATCAAAATAGTTTTTATCAAGGCACAAGAGAGACAGGTTGCCTAAATCTCTGGTGAAACAACACTTGGCTCCCTAATGCTGAATTAACCAGTCTATTAGCATTGAAAAAGAAGAAATAAATACCCATACAGGTGGCACTAGAAAATGGCAAATTTCTGAAGGTGGTACATGTATTAGTGACTTGGGATATATGGCTCTAGTGAGGTAACCCCGGCACCCATTCAGTAATTTCCTTTCACCTCCCCCTTTGCTAGCTGTCATAGGGTCCAACCCAGGCCTGTGACAATGCTTGCAACCAGCTTTCACTGTGGACATTAATCTGTTGAAAATGAAGACATGTCATGGGATATATGTTTTAGAATACCAATTATTTTCTTTCTAAAACCTAATAGGATATGATATGAGGGATAATTCTGTTTCTTTGCTGTTCGTAGTAATGCATTTATACCTTGAAGGAATATTTGAGTGGGCTAAATTAATGCAGATTTAATGATGATTTATATTATCCATTGAGATACTTTGCTTTCTGCATGTGTTTAATGGTTGTATTAAAATGAGAATTTTATTGGCACCTTTATTTGAATTCTCATATTAAATTCAGCTCAAGCATAGTGTTTTTTTGGATTTCTTTCATAGCGTGCTGTCTCTCTGATAAATATGATTCTACAGCAGATGCAGCATTATTATAGGAGGCAAGCAGGCTTATTAAAAGGTGAATAAAGACATCTAACAGAGAAGTGCACTATTAAGGTTTTTAAAGACATTTGGGAGTAAAGCCAAGGGAACAATCATGTACTGTAAGCAGAATCTTAAAAAAAAAAAAAAAATCAATACTTTGCTGACTATGCAGCCAATGAGGAAATGATAAGATAAAGGCTAATGTGATCATTTATTGATATGTAACACCTAGTTGAACTGTAAGTCAAGTAAGGGGCATGTTCTGTGCTGACTGATTAAAAAAAGAGAGAAGGAGAAAGAGACTAACATTCTATAATTTTTTTTCAAAGGTTAAAGTATGTCAGATAATGAAAAATATATAGTTCAGGAATAACAAATCTTGTCACTGAGGGCTTTGCAACGTTGTCCATATTTATCTCAGAGTATAAATTACACTCAGTAGAGAGATACCATTTTTTTCTCTGATGTAGACATGTTGCAGCTTTAGGGTTTTATGGCGAAGGCAACCATGTTTTTGAATTACCTCTGGCACAACTCTTGACATGTATACAATTTTAGTCATCTCTTAGAGTCTCTAAAACTGAGGTCTTAGTGTAAAATGACAAAAGAAGAAAGCAAGTGCAAAGCTTTGCTTGGGATAATTATTTATGTTCCAGTTTCAGAATGGTTTATGATGTAGATATTAGAACCAGATGGCATGAATTCAAGTCTTGGTCCCGAAGTTTAAGAGCTGTGGGCTTTGGGACAAGTAATTTATGGTAGTCTGAGCTTCAGTGTTCTCAGTTGTTTAATATACTTTCCATATTGAATTGCTGAGAAGATTACATGAATCTGGCACAGAGAAAACTGTCAATATATATTAGCTGTTATTATTGTTTATTTAAACTAAAAAAAATTAGCTAGGATCTGAAAATATTAATACCAATTCTAAAAGACTTCTTATAACAATATTTAATTATGAATCTCTTTAGATGACTAAATTTCTCTGTATCACTACAATGAAGTAAAATATGCCAATACAATAAAACACAACTCTGGTTAACATGGTGGATCAACTTGTTACTTTTCATCAATAAATCTAGTCAAAAAAATTATTTACTTCCAGTCAATATATCTTGTCATTAGATGCATTTTATTTTACATACTTTTTCAATATTTTTTCAAAGATAAATTTGCTTTTTCACTACCTATCACATATTTTATCAGTAGATAGCACATCACCGGCTTTATAGGTTTATACCTATAAATTTTACATCTATAAGTTATACCTATAAAGTTATCAGTTTACACCAAAACTGAGAACAAGGTAATTACCCAGAATATACAGGCTGACAAATTCATCATGGCAGTTCTAAGATTTGGATTTCTCTATGTTGTAATCCTTTAGCAATCCTTCAAATCTCCATTTTTAATTTGACAAAGACCTAAATAAGCATGTGAAATTCGTAGTAAAAAACAAAAGTTCAAATAGAAATGCTCCTTTCAGAGGAAGAGAACTAGCAAGAGAAGTTCTGAAGAAACAGAGCCTTGCTTAATGTGATTACCCCTCTATCATAGGACTATCTTTCTGACCTCTCCCACCACTCTTGCTAAATATATGTTCATACTCTACTCAGCTATCCTGGTCTCATCACTGTTCCTTAAACATTCCCATGACTGCTTATTTCTCAAAATAAGCATATTTATCTCAGAGTATAAATTACACTCAGTAGAGAGATACCATTTTTTTCTCTGATGTAGACATGTTGCAGCTTTAGGGTTTTATGGCAAAGGCAACCATGTTTTTGAATTATTTGAATTATTTGTTGGAGTGCCCTTTCCCTCAGATAGTAGCATAACTCAATCCCTTAGTCAGTCTTCAAGAGGTCACTCTTCTAAAATAGTGTTCTGAGTATCTTAATCCTTATAATAGGATTCCCTATCCTTTTCTCTCTGTAGTACTTCATTTCTCTCTTTAGCACTTCTTACCCTCCAACAAATTACTTAAAAAAATTATTCCTTGTCTCCTGAACCCCCACTTAGCTATTAACATATAAGCTCAATAAAGTCAGAAATTTGTCTGTTTCAGTCATTGCTATAAAACCCAGAGCTCACAACATTGCCTAGTACATGATCAACATTGGCACTAATGCATGCCATTTTTATTTTTTTTAAATTAGTTTTTATTTCAATAGCTTTTGGGATACTAGTGGTTTTTTGATTAAATGGATGAATTTTATAGTGGTGAATTCTAAGATTTTAGTGCATTCATCACCCAAACAACGTACACTGTACCCTATATGTAGCCTTTTATCCCTCACCCCACTCCCACATCCCCTGCAAATCCTCAAAGTCCATTATATCATTCTGCATGTCTTTGTGTCCTCATAGCTTAGCTTCCACTTATAAGGGAGAACATATGGTATTTGATTTTCCGTTACTGAGTTACTTCACTTAGAATAATGGCCTCCAGCTCCATCCATGTTGCTGCAAAATACATTATTTTATTCCTTTTTATGGCTGAGAAGTATTCCATGGTGTATATATACCACATTTTTTTTTATCCACTCATTGATTGATGGACACATAGATTGGTTCCATATTTTTGCAGTGGTGAAGTGTGCTGCCATAAACATGCATGTGCATGTGTCTTTTTCATATAATGACTTCTTTTCTTTTGGATAGGTACCCAGTAGTAGGACTGCTGGCTCAAATGGCAGATCTGTTTTTAGTTCTTCAAGGAATTTCCATATTGTTTTCCAAAGAGGTTGTACTAATTTACATTCCCACCAGCAGTACAAAAGTGTTCTCTTTCACCACATCCACAGCGACATGTACTATTTTTTGACTTTTTAATTATGGTCATTCTTATAGGAGTGAGGTGGTATCTCAATGTGGTTTTAATGTACATTTCCCTGATGATCAGTAATGTTGAGCATTTTTTATATGTTTGTTGGCTGTTTGTATATCTTATTTTGAGAAATGTCTATCCATATCATTTGCCCACTTTTTAATGGGATTATTTGTCCTTTTCTTGTGATTTGCTTGAGTTCCTCGTACATTCTGGATACTAATCATTTGTCGGAGGCAGAGTTTGCAAATATTGTCTCTCATTCTATGGTTTTCTGTTTACTGATTATTTATTTTGCTGTGCAGAAGCTTTTTAGTTTAATTAGGTCCCATTTATTATATTTGTCTTTGTCACATTTGCTTTTGGGGTCTTAGTCATAAATTCTTTGCCTAGGCCAATGTCCAGAATAGTTTTTTCAATGTTGTCTTCTATAATTTTTATGGTTTTATGTCTTAGATTTAGGTCTTTGATCCCTCTTGAATTGATTTTTGTATAACGTGAAAGAGGGGTTCCAGTTTCATTCTTCTATGTGTGGCTTGCCAGTTTTCCCAGCACCATTTATTGAATGGGATGTACTTTTCCCAGTTTATGTTTCTGTATACTCTCTCAAAGATCAGTTGGCTATAAATATTCAGCTTTATTTTTGGATTCTTTTTTCTGTTCTACTGGCCCACATGCCGATTTTATACCAGCACCCTGCTGTTTTGGTAATCATAGCCTTGCAATATAATTTGAAGTCTGGTACTGTAATGCCTCCAGATTTGTTCTTTTTACATAGTATTGCTTTGGCTATTCAGGCTCTGTTTTGGTTCCATATGATTTTTAAGATTGTGTTTTCTAGCTTTGTGAAAAATGATAATGGCATTTTGATAGGAATTGTATTAAATCTATAGATTGCTTTGGAGAGTATGTTCATTTTCACAACATTGATTCTTTCCATCCATGAACATGGGCTGGGTTTACATATTTTTGTGTCATTAGTGATTTCTTCCAACAATGATTTATAGTTTTCCTTGTAGAGATTTTTCACCTCCTTTATTAAGTATATTCCTAGGTATTTTATTTTATTTTTTACAGCTGTTGTTAAAGGGGTTGGGTTCTTGATTTGATTCTCAGCTTGGTCACTGTTGTTGTATAGCAGTGCTGGTGACTTCTGTACATTGATTTTGTAACTTGAAGCTTTACTGAATGTGTTTATTAGACCTAGGAGCCTTTTGGAGGGGTCTTTAGGGTTTTCTAGGTATTTGATCATATCATTGGTGAACAGCACTGGTATGACTTCCTCTTTTCTAATTTAGATGTCCTTTATTTCTTTTTCTTCCCTGGTTGCTCTGGCTTGGGACTTTCAGTAGTATATCAAATAGAAGTAGTGAAAGTGAGCATCCTTATCTTGTTCCAGTTCTCAGGGGGTCATGCTTTCAACTTTTCCCCATTCAACATGATGGTGGCTGTGGGTTTGACATATATGGCTGTTGTTATTTTTAGATAAGTTCCTTCTATGACTAGTTTATTGAGTGTTTTTATCATAAAGCAATATTAGATTTTATTGAATGCTTATTTCTGTATCAATTAAGATGATTATATGGTTTTGTTTTTAATTTTGTTTATGTGATGTATCACATTAACGGACTTGCATATGTTAAATCATTGCTGCATCCCTGAGATGTAACACACTTGCTCATGATGTATTATCTTTTTGATGTGCTATTGGATTTGGTTATCTTGTATTTTGTTGGGGATTTTTGCTTCTATGTTCATCAGAAATTTTGGTCTGTAGTTTTATTGTTATGTCCTTTCCTGGTTTTGGTATTAGGGTGGTACTGGCTTCATAGAATGATTTAGGAAGGATTCTCTCTTTCTCAATATTTTGGTATAGTTTCACAGGATTGGTACAAATTCTTCTTTGAATATCTGGTAGAATTCAGCTGTGAATCCATCTGGTTCTGGGCTTTTTGCTGTTGGCAATTTTATTACTGACTTAATCTCACAGCTTGTTATTGGTCTGTTCAGGGTTTCTATTTCTTCCTGATTTAATCTAGGAGGATTGTATGTTTACAGGAATTTATGCATTTCCTCTAGATTTTCTAGTTTCTATGCATAAATGTATTCATAATAGTCTCAAATGATTTATTCGTGTTGGTTGTAATGTCTCCACTTTCATTTTTAATTGAGCTTATTTGGATCTTTTCTCTTCTTTTCTTGGTTAATCTCCCTAATGATTTCTCAATTTTGCTTATCTTTTCAAAGAACCAGCTTTTTGATTCATTTATGTTTTGTATTTTTGTTTGTTTCAATTTCCTTAAATTCTGCTCCGATTTTTGTTATTTCTTTTCTTCTGCTGGCTTTGGGTTTAGTTGGTTCCTGTTTCTCTAGTTCCTTAAGGTGTGACATTAGGTTGTCAATTTGTGCTTTTTCAGACTTTCTGATGTACACATTTAGTGCTATGAACTTTCCTCCTTGCACTGCTTTTGCCATATCCTAGAGGTTTTGATAAGTTGTGTCACTATTATCATTCATCTCAAAGAATTTTTTCATTTGCATCTTGATTTCATTGTTAACCTAGATATCATTCAGGAGCAGATTATTTAATTTATTTGTATAGTTTTGAGGGTTCCTTTTGGAATTGATTTCTAGTTTTACTCTACTGTGGTCTGATAAGACACTTTATATAATTTCAATTTTCTTAAATTCATTGAGACTTGTTTTGTGGCCTATCATATCATCTATCTTGGAGAATGTTTTATGTGCTGATGAGAAGAATGTATATTCTGCAGTTGTTGGGTACAATGTCTTGTAAAAATCTGTTAAGTCAATGTGTTCTAAAGATAGTTTAAGTCCATTGTTTCTTTGCTGACTTTCTCATTTTTAGTATTTTTTTAAGTCTGTTTTATCTGGTTTCCATTTGTGTGGAATATTGTTTTTTACCCCTTATCTTGAGTTTATATGAATCCTTGTGTTGCGTTAGGTGAGTCTTTTGAAGACAACAGATACTTGTTTAGTGATTTTAAAAAATCTATTCTTCCATTCTATATCTTTTAAGTAGGGCATTTAGGCCATTTACATTCAACATTAATATTGATATGTGAGGTATTGATCTATTCATCATGTCAGTCATTACCTAGATACTTTTTTATTGTCCTATTGTTTTATAAACCCTGTGAATTATGCTTTTAAGAAGTTCTACTGGCAGGGCACAGTCGCTCACGCCTGCAATCCCAGCACATTGGGAGGCCGAAGTGGGCGGATCATGAGGTCAGGAGATCGAGACCATCCTGGCTAACATGGTGAAACCCCATCTCTGCTAAAAATACAAAAAATAGCTGGGCGTGGTGGCAGGCACCTGTAGTGTCAGCTACTCAGGAGGCAGAGGCAGGACAATGGTGTGAACCCAGGAGGCGAAGCTTGCAGTAAGCCGAGATAGTGCCACTGCACTCCAGCCTGGGAGACAGAGTGAGACTCTGTCTCAAAAAAAAAAAAAAAAAAAAAAGTTCTATTTTGGTACAGATCCAGCTTTTGTTTCAAGATTTAGAGTTCTTTTTAGCATTTCTTATAGTGCTGACTTGGTAGTGGCAAATTCCCTACACATTTGTTTGTTTAAAAATGATTTTATTTTTCCTTTCTATATGAAACTTTATTTTGCTGGGTACAAAATTCTTGGCTGACAATTATTCTGTTTAAAGAGGCTAAAGATAGGTCCCAAATCTCTTCTAGTTTATAAGCGTTCTGCTGAGAAGTCTGCTGTTAGTCTGGTTTTCCTTTTTGTTACCTGATGCTTTTATCTCACAGCTCTTCAAATTTTTTTCTTCATATTAACTTTAGATAGCCTGATGACTATATGTCTTGGTGACGATCTTTTTGCAATAAATTTCCCAGGAGTTCTTTGAGCTCCTTGTACTTGAATATCTAAATCTCTAGCAAGGCCAGGGAAATTTTCCTCAATTATTCCCTCAAATAAATTTTCCAAACTTTTAGCCTTCTCTTTTCTCTCAGAAACACCAATTATGTACAGGTTTTTGTCATTTTACACAACCCCATAATTCTTGGAGACTTTGTTCATTTCTTTTGATTCTTTTTTCTTTATCTTTGTCTGACTTGATTAATTTGAAAGCCTTGTCTTCAAGCTCTGAAATTCCTTCTTCTACTAGTTCTAGCCTATTGGGAATACTTGTCACTTTATTTTGTATTTCCCTAAGCGTGTCTTTCATTTCCAGAAGTTTTGATTGGTTTTTATTCATGGCATCTATCTCTCTAGAAAATTTTTTATTCATATCCTGTTTAAAAAAAATATGTAATTTTTCACCTTTCTCTGGCATTTCCTTGGGTAGCTTAATATACAACCTTCTGAATTCTTTATCTGGTATTTCAATGATTTCATCTTGTTCTGGATCCATTGCTGGGGAGCTACTGTGATTGTGTGTTAGAAAACCCTGTTTCATCATGTTATCAGAATTACTTTTCTGGTTTCTTCTCATTTGGGTAAACTAATTCTTCTAATGGTTTTTAAATTTATTTTTGATTTGACCATGTTTTTTTCTTTCTTTTCCCCCCGTAAGTATATGACTTTAAGGTTTATAGTTTATTATAGCCTAATTTGGTTCCTGATGCTTTTAGGGGTGAAGACTGTATGAGTTCCTTGAATATAGTCTTTGTATGATGGTTTCCTCAGATGCTGGTTATAGTAGCAATGCACTTGATGTGTGGGCAAGTACACCCTCTCCTAAGGAGTTGGAATGGCAGGGGTCTCTTGAAGCTTATCTCTTTCTCCTGTGGTGTGCACTTTCTCATTTACTTAATTTTTCCTCAGTATTTTGTTTACTAAGTTGATGATTCCAGCTTCAGAACAGTAGAGGAGGCATCCCTGGGTAGAAACTAGTTGTAGGTAAAGCAGGTAGATAAATGCAATACCCAACGTTTTCAGAGGTCCCAGCCTTTATGAGGGTGGCTGGGGTAGCTCTCAATTAGACACACTGAGGTCTTATCAGGTGGAAGGGTGGGGGCCACCTCAGCTCCCCTGCCAGGCCAACAGGAAAGCTATCCTCCTCCCAGACTCACTCCTGTCCCAGTGTTCCAGCTACTCAGATCAGACAGGCACCTCTTTTTCTCTGTAGGAATGTTGATATTTCAGGTAGAGAGGAATTGTGAGTCTGCATCTCATGCAAGCCTGAATCTGTGGGGTGTTCCTCCTGTGGGGATGCAGTCACCGTGAAGGCAGTCTACAGGTGCAACCATGCAAAGCTCCCATGGAAGAAGCCCCAGCCATGTCTGCGGTGGTGGACAAGGGAAGAAAAGAGATCCCTTCTCCAAGACTCTTCATGAGCCTCAAGGCTTCCTGACTTTCGGGGTAAAGCTGCAGATTTTCCCTGATGATCCCAGCACTGCAATTGTGTCTCTGCTGCAAGAAACTTCTAACAGCAGAAAGATATGGAACCCAAGGCCTGCCATCTGGGTTAATTTGTCCCACGGGGTGTTCCCTTGATGTGGTTCTCCCCAACCACCTTGGGAGTAGGAGTTTCTGAGAGCCAGACTACAGCGATTGCTATTGCTTTTCTGGGTTTAGCTATCCAGTGGGACTCCCACACTCCTGGCTGGTGCTGGGGAATGTCTGCAGGGGATCCAGTGATGTGACCTGTCCTCAGGTCTCTCAGCAGTGGGTACCAGCACCAGCTGTGATAGGGGTGGCAGGGGATTGATGTAGACTCTGTGAGCTTCCTTAGTTACAGATAGTGTGCTGGCTTTCTCAAATGCTGATTATAATAGTAGTGAACTTGTTACATGGACAGACTCAGGACCTCCTGGTTAGCCAGGGTGTTGCAGGCAATGGCGATAGCTGAGATTGCACACCGGTTTTATCTTTCCTGGGCACAGTGTTATTCTACCTAGGGACACTATGAGGGACTATGTCAGTTGGCTTCCAGCCAGGAGGTGGTGCTTGCAAAAGAGCACCTGATGCAGTAGTAGCAGCGGGATTTGAGCTTGCTCTACATTGCCCAGGGGAGGTATTCTCATTTCTCAGGTGATGGGCAGGACCATAGCCCTCCCAAAAGTTTATGTCCTTTGTGTTAAGCTACCAGGGCAGGTGGAGATACATAGCCAGGCAGGGCCCATGTCAGGTGGAACAGCACTCTGACTCTCCATTTGTGGGGCAAGCTGCAGCCCTTCTGGGGGTTGGGGGCAGTTCTCAAGCCACTGAGGTAATAATGTTCCAGTGGAGAGCACAACTGACTTGGCTACACAGAAGAGTTCATGCAAGGAATGGGGAATAGCAGTCAGCAGTAAGCCTCACCCAGATTCCATGCAGTTGGCAAGGCAGATCTCACTCCCACAGTGCTCTGCTAATAGTACTGGACTAAGTCTCAGGTATCATGCACTGAGAACCCAGACTTGCCCCAGGCCATAAGCTTTCCCTGCAGAGACAGCAACAGAGGCTTTCAGACCATGTCACTCCCCATCTGCCTCACAAGGCCAGGAACCCAGCTCCTGCACTCATGCCTGCAGTGTACTTTCCACTAGCCCCCCAAGTTCTGGACAAGAGAGTTCATCCCCACCCAAGGTTACATTACCAAATTCAGTTCAGAGCTTCTTTCAACCTGTGGCCACTGCTTGAGCTAGTTAACAGATTTTCTTGAAGTTCCCTGTGAGATGTAATAAGGAATGGCTTCCCTTAGTTTACACTGACTGGAAATACTGCCAAGGCACTTCCCACTGCTGCTTTTACTTTTATCTTTTTTACCACTCTCTAAATCAGTTCCAGCTCTGGGAGGTTTAAGGCCTTCCCCTGTGACGTGGAATTTCAGGTTCCCCATTGGGAATGTGTATCCTGGAGGCAGTCTCTTCCCTCTCACATGCTGGGTACTTAGAGCTTTTTACCTGCCTCACAATGTAGGCTTCTGCCTGACACTTCTTTCAAAGGGTCTGTGGTTCCTTTTGGTTTTCCTATTAAGTTCCTGTGTTGCTTTTTGGAAAAAAAAGTTCTCACTGTGAATCTCTACACATTTGTTCTCTCCTTCAAGTGGAAGAGACATGCTAGCACTGTCTCCAATCTGCCAGCTTCAATGCATGATTGTTGAATAAATGATTGCATAAATCTTGTCTCAAGTTGGGAGTTTCCAAAATTAGAACCTGTACCCACAAAGATATGAATACAGAGGCATACTTTGGAGATAATTCCAGAAACCACTAGTAGGGGAGTGGGGAAGTAAACCAGGGAAAGGAAGAAACCCAATAGAGGGTACATTATCAGGTATGTTGCTACAGGAACGAGATTCATCCTACCAGGAAACTCTGGGAGATAGTGTAGAATCCTCAGGATTACCCCAAACAAGAGACAGGGCTGGAATATGTATTCATCAGCTACTGTCAGTCATTGGTTTAGGGCTGCTCTGGAAGAGGGTTTGGAGTGATTAATGGCCTAATGGGGACTTCCAGATTGGGCTCAGGCGGAGTGGCATGTGCTTGTTGTTAAAAACCACTTGCTTAGTGTGGACAGAAATGGTGAATATCAAGGAGTGTAGATGGGGCACTGACATCATATATTTCAGATCCATACACCAGAAAAAGGCATCATCACTTGAATGTTCAAGAACCTAAGGCCATCTCTACATTTAAGGGACTCAACAGCTCAAGATGTTGTTCTTGTTCTGCTCTAACCACAAATTACCAACCAAAGCTTTGTATTCAACTGAAATCAGATTTTAAAATGCATTAGATTTATTTTCAAGGAAAAACAAAATTGACAAAAGGGAATACCAAAGACTGTCTAAGTGTGTTAGGGCCAAGAAACTACCTTACAATGTATCCAAATAACTAGATCATAGTTTAGGACTTGTAACTGTTGATCATTATCATCTATCACAACGGTTTCTTCTTCCTTTTGTTAGCTTTTCCATAAAGTCTTTACAGCCTGCCATTTGGGTACTTAGATCTTATCCTGACCTTACGTAATCTGCTCTGTTGAAATGATTCTACAAATGAAAATAAAAGATGATTTGACAATAGATACTTTAAGTAGTAGGTTACCAAAAAGAGAGATTGGCCAGCAGACAATGGTGTTTCTAAAATGTACTTTTCTTCATAGAGCCTGTACTCCAGACAATAAGCAATACTTTTTTTTCTAAGCATTGTAAGCTGTATAAACTGTGGCTTCTCTAATATATTTGGTGCATAGGGAGGAAAATATAAGAAAATAAAACTGTACTTTATAACATCCTTATCTATATAGGAAAACAAAAGGAATAATTAAATGCTTTACACATTTTGAGTAACATTTGAAATGATTCAGTGTAAAAAAGATAGAAAAAATTATGCCAGACGATACTAGCAGTACTTGAAAGTTAAAAGTATATTTTAGTGCAATTCTCCAGGAATTTATACACAAAAAGTAAATGTATTTTAATGAGAAAATGTAAAAATATCAAATATCCTGAAAATCTAAGGGCACACTGAATAAGTGGTGTGTGTGTGTGTGTGTGTGTGTGTGTGTGTATCTTGGCCTTCTCTTTTTAAGTAATAAGGCACTAAGTTTTAGATCAATTCTAAAAGATCAAATAGAAATGTTAAAGAAAAAGAAAGATAAGTATTTGAATGGCTTATTCAATGGGACTCATTAGCACATTTTTTATTTTATTATTCTCAACTGAATTTATTATGCACTTTCCAATGAATGTTGGATGGAAAAATGATTTGGAGGAGTTTTAAAGAAAAACAGATTAAAAAAAAAAATGTAATTCTGACCCTAATGCCTTCCCACACTCCCTGTAATACTGAAACAAAAATATTCCATTCATTACAAGTTATACATTTAGACACATTGTTCCAAGGAGATGAACTTATAGGGAAACAAATAAGAATAATATTGGAAAAATTTTCTTCCGTTTCAGAATTTGTTCTTCCTGGAATTCAATTAGAGATACATTTTTCGTGTTCAAAGACAAACATCATTACATAAGAATTCTGATTCTTGGCTTGGCATAGTGATGTATGCCAATGATCCCTGCTATTCAGGAGACTGAGACAGGAAGATTGCCTGAGCCCAGGAGTTGGAGACTGCAATGAGTGATAGTCATGTCATTGCACTCCCGCCTGGGTAAGAGAGAGACACCCTTTCTCAAAACAACAACAACAACAACAACAACAACAAAAAGAAAGAAAGAATAGAAAATCTGATTTTTGTGAGAATCCGACAGTGCCCTCTCTCTCTGCAGTGTATGTGTTTGTGTTTGTTTGTGTCCATGTGTTTTATGTGTGGTTCCAGAGATCACTAGCAATATGCTTTGTATGCATATAAAACAGGTATCTACATTCATACTGGATATTATGTGTGTCTGTGTCCTTTTTCCTTGATTTTATGAGTATCTCCCCTTTCCTTGGGTTTTTATTTAGTAATGTTTATCTAATATATGTATGTGGATAAATAATAATTTAGATAAAATTTTCTCTATATTCCCCTCTATCTTCACTTTCCACCTTGGTTTTATAATCTCAAAAAAAAGATTTGCTAACTGTGGTTATAAAGTTGGCAAAATAAGTTATTCCACATTATTATATGTTTCTTCCTATTCATAATTATTGATTGATATGATTACAAACTCCAAATAAACATGAATGATAAGTTTAAAGATTCATCTTACATGAGAAAAGTTTCAAGGATGTCAATCAGAAAGAATATTTTCTTTGCTAAGTAAATAACAAATACATTAGATTGCACCTAAGAATTTTAACACCTATGCAAGCATCATTAGAATGTATACAGAACAAGATAAATATATAAATATTATCAAATACAAAAATGTGGTGAATGTCCCTAAAGAACGATCTTTTGAAGCAGGTATCCACACCATTAACTGTTGATAAAAAGTATTTTATTTCAAATGTTAATTATCTTTCTTATTCAAATTGGAAAAAACAAAACACAAACCTATAAATGACAAGCTGTAGATAACTGTTTAAACTAAGGTATATCTACAAGAGAAATATTATACAGCCATAGAAATAACACTTGTCAGGATTTTTAATAACCTAGAAAAATATTTCTATATAATTTTTAGTGAAATGTGCAATACATAAAATTTTATTTATAGTCAGAAACATGCCATGGAGCTTGTCTCTGTGTTGTATGGCTACGGGTAATTTGTTTCTACTTTTCTATATTACATCATGTTAAATTTCCCAATAAGTATATGTTACTTATGTAATGGAAATAAGTGTCACTTTCCAAGGAATACAGGTCTAATTCAAAGTAAAATGAACACATGGACACAGGGAGGGGAACAACACACACTGGAGCCTGTTGGGGGTTGGGGAGACGGGAGGGGGAGCATTGGAGCATTAGGAAAAATAGCTAATGCATGCTGGGCTTAATACCTAGGTGATGGGTTGATAGGTGCAGCAAACCACAATGGGACACGTGTACCTATGTAACAGACCTGCACATCCTGCACGTGTACCCCGGAACTTAAAAATAAAGATTAGAAAAAACGTTAAAAAAGAAATTTTATAGACTTGATAATTAAAAGCAGATAAGAAAATCAAAGCATATTTTTGTTTAAAACACTCTTAGAGGTCTTCTAATCTTCTATATATTTCAGATGGGGAATCTGGTACCCCACAGCATTTCAGTGTCTTCTATGATTCTAATACTCTGTGACCTTGAGCAAGTCACCAATACTTGTTATTTTTTTGTAAAATGAGTGGGATGCTTTACAAAGTTATAGTAATATCTATTCACTTAAAACAATGAGGTGGTGAATGTAAAGGACCTAAATCAGTGCTGACAACCAAAATCTTAGAAATCACTGCTGAAGAACTTAACTCATGTAACAAAACACCACCTGTTCCCCCAAAACCTACTGAAGTAAAAAATAATAAAATAAAATAAATACCTGTGTTCTTCCTCCAAAATTAACACAACTTGATGATAAAGTTGACAGTACAATTCACATCTTTTAATTTTTCAGATACTATTTATTAACTAGCCATTAAATAGTGTTTACTATTACTTAACTCTTACTAGTTACTATTTGTTTTACCAGATATTAACTTAATGCTGTGTGTATTTCCCTTCAGTTTTTAGTAGAGTAAACTGAGGCACAAAGAAGCTAAATAATCGCCGTCTGTTATATGTTAACTGGAGCCAGAACTAGGATTCAAATCAAGTTCCGCCTTTAACTTCTGGGCTGTTTCTACCTTGCTTCATTGCCTCCCACCAAATCAAAGTCTGAATCTGTCCATCCAAAAATATAAAGTGAATTGAGCAATTGTATGGTGCTTCTGATCAGGATCAGACAAGCTAGACAAATATAATCAAATATCTATTTTAAGATATTTTAGTAGATTCACCTTTTAATGTATTTACTTTGCTTTTAAAATAAAACATAGAATAAATAGTAGGAAAAATACAAGAGGCTTATTTTGTTTGTCTCTCAGCTGGTTGAAGGAGCTTAAGTGGAATTGCTAGTATATTCTACCAGAATCTGTAACAGGGGCTCAAGGATGACTCTGAAGATGTATCTATCCCTCTGTGTTATTGAGATTTATGTTCGGCCTCTGTACTTGTGGTTCACAAATGCAAATTTGTTTGTACAACCTTACTGTACAATTTGTCAATACTGCAGGCTGATGAAAAGGGAATGATGAATGGAATAGCAGGGGTTTTGAAGATGACCTAGAGTATATTGGCAAAAGATGAGAGTGTAACTACTTTCCCCTTCCCCCCACTCACTTCATAACCATAAAGTTACAACACAAATTTCTAAATAAAAAAAAAATCACAAATTCTTGTCAAGTGCGATAGATGGCATTACAGAATGTAATATGACACTTGCTAAAACTGCATAATGTGAATTCAAAAAATTTCCACTGAATATTACATTGCATTGACATGCAATTTTAAAAATGTCATTATTGGAACCTATACAGAGCTAGCTTATTATAGATTCACCTCTTTATAAAGAAAATATGTCATTGGCAATTTGTTTTGCTTTATAAGCCTTTCTCTTCTCGATCTGGAAGAATAACATAAAAGTTTTGAAGAATAACAATTCAGAAACAAAACCAAGTGGCTGGCTCTCACTGGGATAAGCTGCAGCTCCACTGTTATTCTTAACTGCTGGTGCGTCCATATAGCCTGTCCACTTTCCCTAGAAGAACAGGTTGTCCATGTAAGTGCTCATTGAGGAATATTACCCTGGTGGATGAGAAGTAACATGAAATTAATTTTCAGATTCACCAAACACTTTACAAAGTAGGTTAACCTGCAGCTTTCCAGATAATCAATATCACTAAATGCTATAATAGTATATGTCATATAGAGACTATGCTAAAACAAAGGTGGCTGTACCAGCTCCTGTGGAAGCATGGGTTTGTGAATCCCTTTTTAAAATAAAACTGATTCTGACTCTTCTGGCAGTAAATGACTGCATTACTCAGGTAATTATAAACCAGTGAAATAGCCTAGGAATTATGTAAGTAGCACATACAGATAACAACATTACTATTAGGATTCTGTAATATTTTAAGCAATAAAAATAGCAAGGTGTTCCTATTAGTCAGGATTTGTCTGCAAATTACAGAAATCCAACACAAACTAGTGGTAAAATGGAATTTCAGTCTTGATTACAAGGAGTGGATAGAGTAGATGTGGGGCAGAATTTGGATCCAAGTATTCACATATAGTCATTAGATACCAGTCTCATTTTTTTCTCCATTTATAAGTATGTCTTTACTCTGTTGGTGTCTTCTGAGACACCAGTTCTTAAAATGACCCCTAGAAATGTGAGGTTATGATACCTATAATCTCAATGGCAGAAAAATAATCTCTTTCAAAATCTATAGGAATGACCTCAAACAACTTTCATTGACCTTCCTAGGTCATTGACAGAAACTTCTAATTGCCTGTTTCTATACCATTTTACTTTTGCTTTCTCCTTAGACACAGAACTTCACCTCTTAGCTTGACATATTGCTATGTAGAAGTTATCACATTTTCCAGCTTCTCTTGTGTTGTCATGTGACTAAGTTTTGACCACTGAGATAGAAGCAGAGTGTTATGTGGGACTTCCAAGAAAATGGTTCCAGGGTAGTTTTCTCAACATGGAAGGGCTTCTTCCTTTGCCCTTCTGTCCCTTTTCCTCTGGCCTGCAAAGTTATGTCTTGAGCTCTAGCAGTCATGGATGGTGGAGCAGAAAGATAGAAGTGTCAGTTCCTGAGGACATCACCTGGCCGCCAT
This sequence comes from Pongo pygmaeus, assembly GCF_028885625.2. Classification (NCBI taxonomy): domain Eukaryota; kingdom Metazoa; phylum Chordata; class Mammalia; order Primates; family Hominidae; genus Pongo; species Pongo pygmaeus. Next base: position 39,777,770 of record NC_072384.2, on the reverse strand, counting down.
ACAATCCCTGTACTGCCTCCTCAATGCCTCTCTAATGTAAAAGCATAATGATCGATCACATTTAAGCAGTAAATTACAATGGACCAACTGTGCTCTAGGGCAGTAGGCAGTACGCCACCCTAGGTCAGGCCGTCCTCCCTTGTAGTGGAAGTAGGAATCCAGAATTAACGGCTTCACCAGGTATAAGAACAGTAGTTTCAAAAAACAAAACAAAAATGAAAGCTGATTAAAACAATAAGAATGTTATATGTTTACTAAGTGCATATGCACCAAAAAAAAAAAATATATATATATATATATATATGCCAGTAAACCCTACAGGCTACAGAAAAGGAGACAGAGAATATGTTCTCCTCAAGTCTGTTACCACTTTGGGTGAACTTGTAATCAGTCAAGGAGATTTAGTACATTTGCAAGACAGCATGTGTAGTTATTTGTTTCCTTATAATGTAAAAAGAGATGTTGAGGAGTGTTTAGAATGAGAGAACAGAATTGTATAAGGTTGATTTAAAAAGAGAAAGTAATGACTTCTCTATAAAAGGTCATGCTTTGATAGTTAAGAGATGGTTTACCTGCCTCCCAAGAGAAGATGAGGTCTTCTACAAAAGAAAGTTTGCCAGTTCTAACTCCATCCTTCTGACTCCATAATATTATAATCTGGAAATCAAAGGAAAAAGGAGGGGCCATGATTGAAGCTTAACTTCATTGTTCCCATAGTTCTTTTCACCTCATTATTTCCATTACTATATTTATTTATTGGTAACCAACATTACTACCTGTTACTCAACTATTTGTAATTATCATGTTTCCTGAAATAGAAGATGGAAAATGGTAACTACAAAAGAACAGTAGCAAGAAGGACAAAACTTCGTATTTCCAATATCTCTTAATCCCCAAATTAAAGTCCTCTTCCTAACTTTACTCTAAAATGGTTTTATGCATTATATTTTCAAACTAATAGCAAACTTAAAAAGGAACAAAACAATTTTTCTGGTCAGCTGAATAAAACACATGGCTGACTTACAAGTGGTATTTCATTTTTTAAACAACTAAACATTAATCAATAGTGAAACAGTATATAATTTCAATTTAGGTAGCTACTGATTCATTATTTCGTGACATATTTAATAACCAAAAAATTACATATATACACAACAGGCTTTATTTCACATATTCATTGAAGAACTGACAGTGTTTCCCCAATAATGTAATGTATTTATTTTGACCTCTGCCACAAAGCTAAAAAACAAAAACAAAACAAAAAAGAACAACAACAAAAAAAATGTAGAGTGGGAAACTTAGACTCCATCTCTACAAAAAATAGAAGAAAATAAATTAGCCAGGCTTGGTGGCGTGTGCCTGTAGTCCAGGCTACTTGGGAAGCTGAGGTGGGAGGATCACTTGAGTCCAGGAGGTCGAGGTTGCAGTGAGCTATGATTGCATCACTGCATTCCAGCCTGGGTGACAGAGCAAAATACTGTCTCTGGAAAAAAAAAAAAAAAAAGTTATATATGAAAGGCCTACATATAACATTTTAATTGTTAGATATTAGTGGAAAAACTTTGTGGTGTATGTTTATTTAGAATGTTTTCAGGAGGAAAAAAAAGTGGTACAGAAAACATGAAAGCATGAAAACATCCTTAAATTCACAGACTAAAATAAAACCTTTGGCACTCTTGAAGAAGATGCATTTTTAGACAATTTATATCCTATATTCTGAATCACAAGTATTATAGTTAGGCTATATAGGAAAGCACTGGTCTCTACTAAAATTACAAAAATTAGCCAGGTGTGGTAGCACATGCCTATAGTCCCAGCTACTTGGGAGGCTGAAGCAGGAGAATTGCTTGAATTCAGGAGGTAGAGGTTGCAGTGGGCTGAGATCATGTCACTGCATTCCAGGCTGGGTGACAGAGCAAGATCCCATCTCCAAAAAAAAGGTTGCATTCTTTTGAATCCTTGCACTGATCACACAATTTAGTCTAGCTCATTGAATCTGCATTTTTACATAAACAATAGGGCAGAGGAAGCAATCAGATATGCATTTGTCTCAGGTGAACAGAGGGATGATCTTCTGTCCCCCGCACATGTGAAGCTAAACTCAGCGTTTAGATTGCCAGGTTGAAATTCAACGGAACTGTTTTAGGGTCAATATCTTGAAGTTCACAGGGAATTTCCTTGTGAGCAAATTGTGAGGGAGGTATGTAGCGTAAAAAAAAAAAAAAAAACTTTGTAGCTGTGTTATTTAAGAATGAAATGAAAGAGAAAGACAGGTTTGCCTGATGTAATTCTCAGCTTGACTTTTCCCTTGTCTTAGTGATTTTAGGGTCGTGAGATTTATTTTCCTTTCACGTGTGTAAATATCCCTGTTTTATTACCATTTAAGAGACTGAATCTCAGAGCAGTTCAATCATTTGCTCAATGCTACGTGCTGAAACAGGGAAGTAGCAACTTGAATCCAGACAGTCTCACTCCAGCCATGGTGTGTTTCCCATTACTCTGGGATACATGCAAAATCTTGAGAATACTTTAAAACTTGCATGATTGATGAGCATAAATAATAGAATAATTCTGTTTCATTTTAATTATGAAACAGAATAAAAACATGGTAGCCTCAAATGTCAAATAAATCTCTAGAAAAAATATATATGTACTTTATATGTACTTTTTTTTGCTGTTACTTTTAGTTAATTAGTATAAAGCATTTAAATTCTGGAGCTTAAATTCCGAGGCTCTAAGGAAGTTTGTTTTTGTTTTGTTTTGTTTTTACAGGCAATTCTCTGTAATTCATACTACCTTCCCATGCTGATAATACCCAAGTATTCAGAGACTAAATGAACAATATTTTATCATGGTGTAATTGTTTGGGTTTTTTTAAACTCCTTGCAATTCTAATAGCAAGGTAATTTTAATTAAAACAAAATGAAGTACACAGATCTTATTCAGTTTGATGAGTTTCTTCTACAGTATACAACGTGTAACAGACACCAAAAACAAGATACAGAAATTTTCTTCTACCCAGATACTTCCCTGATGCTCCTTTCAATCAATTCCCCCAAGACTCCTCTTCACATCCACTAATTCTTATATCACCATGGATTGGTTCTGTTTGTATTTGGATTTTATATACATAGATATGGTATCCATTATTTTGCTTGTGACTTTTTCATTTGCATAATGCTGTCAAATATTGTTTAATGCTGTCAAAAATATTTTTGACTTATTGTATGTTAAGGATTTAGGTTTTTTATTCTTGGGTAATATTCAATGTTATGAATATGTTCCAATTTGGATGATTTTAGTAGTTAATAGTTATGATGTTTGCTTATCATAATCAGAAAGGTTATAGCAATAACATGTCTTATACAAATTAGTTTTATAAATATTTACTTTTATTTTTATTGGGTGAATACCTACAAGTAAAATTGCTGAGTCACATGGTAGATGTGTTTACCTTTATGAAAACCAGCAAGAGAGTCTAGGTCCTCCATATATTCTCATAAAAATTAGATATGGCCTTTTTGATTTGAATAATTCCAGTAGATATGTAGTGGTATCTCACTGTAGTTTTCATTTGCATTAGCTTGATGACTAATGATTTTGAGAACCTTTATTTGCTACTCAAACATGTTGTGTGTGTGTGTGAAGTTTCTATTCAAGTGTTTTGCCTACAAATGGGTAGGCTATATAAGAATTTTTATATATTCTGGATAATTCCTTTCTAAGATATGTATATGATAAATCTCTTTATTTAATATGTCCCCCATCTATTCAGTTGGTTAATGGTGTCTTTTAAAGACCAAAACATTTTAATTGTGTTGAAGTCTAATTTATCATTTTTTTATTTTACTGTGAATGCTTTTTTTCAGTGCCTGTCCAAGTAACCCTTGTCTTTTACAACATTATAAGAGTATTTTCCTATATTCTAGAAATTTTACATTATGTTTATACTTTCAGATTGCTTTTTTATGTATGGCATAGGATGGGAGATTTATGTTTTTTATAGAGATAACCACTTGTTTTAGCAATATTTGTTTTAAAAGACTTGCCTTTCTTCATCAAATTGACTAGAGGCCTTCATTGAAACTCAATTGACCATGTGTACATTACTTATTTTTTTATTCATTTTGTCCAATAATACATTCTCTTGATTACTGTAGCTTTATAGTAAGTCTTACAACCAAGTACTGTAAATTCTCCAGCTTAATTTTTCTTTTTCAAGAAATGTTTGATTATTCTACAATCTTTGCATTTCCTTTTTTTTTTTTTTCTGTTTGTTTGTTTGTTTTTTACATAGCGTCTCACTCTTATCACCTATGCTGGAGTGCAACAGCAGGGCAAGGCTCACTGCAACCTCTGCCTCCCAGGTTCAAGTGATTCTCCTGCCTCAGCTTCCCAAGTAGCTGGGACTGCAGGCACATGCCACCACACCTGGCTAATTTTCATATTTTTTAGTAGAGATGGGGTTTCAATCAGTTGGCCAGGCTGGTCTCGAACTCCTTACCTCGTGATCTGCCAGCCTCGACCTCCCAAAATGCTGGGATTACTGGTGTGAGCCAGCACCACGCCCAGCCTTTTCCATGTAATTTTAAAACAATCTTATCTATTTCTTCAAAAAAAACTTGCTGTAATTTGACAGTGATTAATTATATGAATATATATTATATATATTCATATATATGTTATTATATATTCATATATATTATATATTAATATATATTATATATTTAATATATATTATATATTCATATATTATATATTTATATATTATATATTTATATATTATATATTTATATATTATATATTTAATATATATTCATATATATTATATATTTAATATATATTAATATATATTATATATTTAATATATATTAATATATATTATATATTTAATATATATTCATATATATTACATATTTTATATATTCATATATATTATATATATATTATATATATTCATATATATTATATATATATTATATATATTCATATATATTATATATATTATATATATTCATATATTATATATTATATATATTCATATATTATATATTATATATATTCATATATATTATATATATTATATATATTCATATATATTATATATATTATATATATTCATATATATTATATATATTATATATATTCATATATATTATATATATTATATATAATATATGTTTATATATTATATATAATATATATTCATATATATTCATATATATTATATATTATATATATTCATATATATTATATATTATATATATTCATATATATTATATATATTATATATATTCATATATATTCATATATATTATATATATTCATATATATTATATATATAACTATATATATATAAAACTTTGGAAAAAATGAACATTTTAAATAATTTTTAGTTTTCTAATCCATAAACATGATCTGTATCTGCATTTCTTAGGCATTATTCAATTTTTCTCAGCAATGTTTTATAGTCCTCAGTATAAAGACCATACATAAATTTTGCTAGATCTATTCATAGGCATTTTTTTTTCATTGATACCATTGTCAGTTTGTTTCATTTTTGTTTATTGCTAACGTATAAAAATACAATTAAATTTATATATTGATCTTATATTTTATTACCTTCTTAAATTTACTTATTACTTGCAGTAGTTAGTAGATTCATTTGGGTCTAAAGAGAAACTTAAATTCCATTCCCACTGTTGTTTTTTATTTCACTTCTCCACGTCCTGCTCCCAGAGGCATCCCTAGTGCTAGATTTTTGAATCCCTTTTCAGAAATGTCCCATCCATAAACAAACACCAATAATATTACATTATACACTACATATAATTCTCCTATTAAAAGGTCTCTCATCTTACCTTTCTGGGAGGATCAAATTTATTACCAGTACCACATATATTATGTGATAATATGTTTAAAATGAAAGCAAGTTTCTAAATACTATATTTGTTTTCTCCATACTTATAATACTTGAAAAAGGGAATAATGAGATATTTGAATGCTATTTAACAGTATAAATTAATGTAAAATATTACATATTGTGAGCATTTTATATTAATTACTCTGAAGGTAATATAACATGGAAATATATATGTTCTGTTTTATATCAGTTTTTTGAGCCAGTGATTTTTAATTTTGGTTTCTCATTGGAATCATAGACTAGCTTTAATGAATACTGATGGTTGGATCCCACCCCAGAGAATCTGATTTTATTGATTTGATATGGGATATGGTTTGGGCAAAGAGATATTTTAAAGTTCCCCAAGTGATTTTAATGTGTAACCAATTCGAGAACTGATGTTTTAGGCCTTACTTATACAGTTCCCCTCTAAAATGTGTCTCTTTGTGTGTGTGTGTGAACCTCAAGGGAGGTTTGAAATGCAGAACAATGCTATGTAGTTTGTATTTGTAATTTTTACAAGTAATTTCATGGATCAAAAAAGTTAAATAACTTGGAAACATAAAATTTGTATAACCTTACATAAGGCCACTAATGTTTCCTGCATTACTCTTTCTTCACGCCCCAGAAGGAAATTTTAGCAATGAACTCTAACTTGTTTTTGTTAAGAAATAGGTGCAGGTATTTTTAAACACAAACTATGATACAAATGTTTAAATATAGAAAAACTACAAAATGGATTTAGGAAAAAAATTAAAAAACCTATTAAATTGATTGTCATTACCAAATATTAACCTTTGGCAGTCAAGGAGAATTGTTGTGCTGAGAGTCAGTGTTATAAAACTGGATAACATGGGCTATTTTTCTGGTCCAGTCTGATCTTTCTTATTTTCTTATATCCTAAAATTTTAAGACATTATTTAAAAATAGTACAAGCAGGCCAGGCATGGTGGCTCACGCGTGTAATCCCAACACGTTGGGAGGCCGAGACTGGCGGATCACCTGAGGTCAGGAGTTCACGACCAGCCTGGCCTACATGGCGAAACCCTGTCTCTACTAAAAATACAAAAATTAGCTGGGTATTGTGGCGCATGCCTGTAATCCCAGCTACTAGGGAGGCTGAGGCAGGAGAATCACTTGAACTCAGGAAGCGGAGGTTGCAGTGAGCCAAGATCATGCCACTGCACTCCAGCCTGCGGGATAGAGCAAGACTCCATCTCCAGGAAGAAAAAAAAAAAAAGTACAAGCAACACATGCAAGGAGTAAATAAGACTAATGTTTACACATAGAGCAGTATTTTTAGAGTTTATTATAACTGGCAAATAAAATAGACATCCAAATTGTTCAGTACAAAACCTCATATTTTCAGTGGTCATTCAACCTAACATATTTCCTGATTGAGGTGTGTAGAATGTCACATTAGAAATTCTGCAAAGTTTAGGCCAAATTTTAAACCTAAAGTTAAATATAACACAGACAAAGTGGACATAATATAAAGCAGAAAACATTGCACCTGACATTCTGAATAATTATTAGCAGGCAGGAAGAAAAGGAGGAAGGGAAATTCAGGCAATACTTTTTTTTTAAATAGAAAAATGCATTTGAAATCTATCATAAGAATTTATCTAATAAAATGTTGCTGGAGCTGGATATAAATTCCCACTTTGCCATTTAACATATTTGTAAGATTGGAGAAATTATTTAAATGTTTTGAGAGTTATTTTCCTCATATGTTTAAATAAATATAAAAATACTTTAAAATATTATGAGGATTGGGTATGATTCTGTGTATGAAAATGCTTAGCAAAGAGGCTGGATCCTCAATACATGCTCAGTATTTAATTTTCATAAGTATACCTAAGTCACTTTTGCTTTCTTAATGTTATTTAAGTCTGAATTCTATAAGTTGCATTTCGAAGTAAAGCACAAAACCACCACCAATAACTTACCCACTCCTTTAGCTAATTTGTTTTACTAGTCTGAGACTGGAAGCACTTCACTATCCATCTCTAGTATGGCTGATAAGCAGTTGATCTAAGTACATGAAAGGGAAATGTGTTCTAAATTGTGTATTGAGGCTTATAATTTTATCATTTTAATGTTATTTAATTCATAATTTTGATACTTTAGAACCTTGCTATTCAGTGTGCTTCATAGACAAAAGGCAATATTATTGCCAGCCAGCTCATTAGAAACCCAGACCTACTGAATCCCAATTTCCATTATAGCAAAATTCCCAAATGACTTATATGTATGCACATTAAGGTTTAATGGAGCACTGTTTTAGCTATATATAGTTCAATATTGCTCTTTAAATACATATGATTTAAATTTTAAATAAATTCGTATTACATGCATTCTGATTCTGGCTGATATAGATGTAAGTTACATTTGTTGTAAAAAGCGCTAGATCAGGACTGGAAGCACACTTCTTTTATATTGGCTGTGCCATTTAATAATAGTGAAAATTTATTAAGTTCCTAAATTTCCAAAAGTTTTTATTTCACCATCTGTAAAGTGAAAGGCTAGTTAATACTTTTCCTGGTACTCAGTGGAATTGTTTAAAGGTTCGTGTGAGATGGCACATAATTAATGTTCAAACTCTGTACACATGTGAAGCATTATTATAACCTATGAGTTTATGAGTGGGCAGTGGCCAGGATTTAGAAAGAACAACTAATCACAGATCAATTACGAATAAGAGCTCCTTAGGGAGAAAGCCAAGATGACGACCACAGAATTTGATTAATAACCATATATTTTGTTGCTTCATAGCAGAAATACGGGGTGGATAAGAGAGGAAGTGTCCCAAAGGAAAGGACAACCTCCCGAAGTGCTGGGATTACAGGCGTGAGCCACCATGCCCGGCCAATTTTGATTTTTTAAAAACTGACTTGTGTTGACTTTGCTTGGATGGTCCAATCGGTTTCTTACTGATTAGCTCATGGTGAAAGCATGAACAGTCACAACATAAAACAAGACAAAAAATATGTATTTTCCTCAGCACTTGCCTTCAATTTTTCCTAAGGATGCTTCTTAGTAACTGAATTAAGGAAACATTATATGCCATGGATTTGGCATGGCAGTCAGGACATTGTGAGGGATGTCTTCATGGAAATCTACAATGCAAACTCTGGTTCTTTCCATTACAGATAAAAAGACTTGTGGACCTCATGAATTCCAGTGTAAAAACAACAACTGTATTCCAGATCACTGGCGGTGTGATAGCCAAAATGACTGCAGTGATAATTCAGATGAAGAAAACTGTAGTAAGTAACTCTTGCCTAATAATGTTTTGAGCTTGACAGTCCATTCAATAAGCAGGATGGCAATTTTTAGTTCTGTCAAGGTATAAATTTGAACCTGTCTTATGGCTCACATTTTTATACATATATTCACATTTGGACAAGAATATTCAGACTACCTGAATCTCAAATGGTAGAATTATTGAAATGCTTATCCTAAGAGTTATTTTGTTACAGTTCTCACAACTGGTATGAAAGTATCATGAGGTTTAATGCAACCCATTAGTATGCAATGAAGGAAACCCTTGATGCAAGTTCACACAATGAGCTGAATGATGTGGAGTCACTACAAAACATCTCATTGTTTAACAAATGGTATTCATTTCATTTCAGTCTCAAATCCTTTTACACTACAAATTCGCCCATGAGCATATTTCAGTGAAATATCACTTATTCTCTCTACAGTAGTTAACACCTTATATATTCAGGATACATTTCTCTGAAGATAGAATAACACTATTGTTATCATCTGTCTTCTCCATTTTATATAATAAATTTAAAAATAATTATCCCAAAATTTTACTTTCTGAAGAGTACGGCAGTTATATAAAATTGTGACAGTATCTCCAGATTGTAGCATTTATTTCAGAATATATATATATATATATATATATATATGTATTTTTTGAGAGAAGGTCTTACTCTGTTGCTCAGGTTGGAGAGCAGTGGCATGATCATGACTCACTGCAGCCTTGATCTCCCAGGATCAGGTGATCCTCCCACCTCAGCCTTCCAGCTGGGACTGTGGAAGCATGCCACCACACCTGCCTAGTTTTCTTTATTATTTGTAGAGACAGGATCTTGCCATGTTGCGCAGGCTGATCTCTAACTCTGGGGCCCACGCAATAAACCCTGGCCTCCCAAAGTGTGGGGATGACAGGCATGAGCTGCCACACTTGGCCTGAATATATTTCTTATTGGCACTTTTATACACTGTCATTTAAACAAAGAAAGCTACACAAGCATGTTTAAAATAAGATAATAATCAAATTCCATTTATTAAATATTTATATCTGGTACTTCCAAGAAGACTTGATGCAGATTAAGAACAATAATGTCTATTCTTGCAGACATCTCATTGGACTAAGAGCATTCATTTCCCCAGAGGCAGAAGACTAAATCTACATAGGAATATGTTATATTAAAGCATATAATTAGTAGAGTGAAAGCCTTAATAAACCACTTGGATATTTGGCTTGCAAAATACCAACTAATGTTTTGGATAACTTTCAAAACTTAATCAGACCTGTCTTTGGGAATGAAGTATATTAAGCATGAAATCTCTGGATTATTGTGATTACGGAATACCCTGAATATACAAACTTTTATAACTCCCTCTTTACATACATATCTTCTAACAGGTCATAGTCTTTAGGTAGATAAAGAGCATTGCACAGGGTCAATAGAGTTTTAGATTTCTTTAATCACCAGTTTTTAAAAACTATATATGGAAGTTCTCCGATCCACTTAATGATTAAAATAAAATTCTGATGGCGTGGAGCTGGTAGGGATAGAAGCATAAATACAAAAAAACCCACAATTATGCATATACTTTCTGTTTATTTATGAACCAGAACTTAAGTGTACAAATATCTACTTAGCTTTTTTCTTGATATATTTGGTGTTAATCATCAATAAGGTAACTGAGAGCAAATGCCTTATAACGGAAGGATGTTGAAAGCAGAAGAGGGTGGATGAGAGGCCAACTCTGTAGACATGTCTTGGAGAACTTTTATTCATGGTGGGGTTGAATCTATGTGAGAAGTTAGCCTACTGCTATAATAAGAAAAGCAGGAGAAGAAGGAAGGGCTCGCCTGCTTCTGAGTCTGTTGGGGTTTTCTAAGTGGCTGAATATCATTGTACTGACATCTAAAAGTCAGCCTTTGGCACAAGAAAGCAAGGAGAAAGAACATTGACTCTCACTTGTCACTGTGGAAACTCAGTGATAAATCACTGTAGCCACAGTGCCCTTAAGAAAAAGCAAGGGAAGTGGTTGCAATATCAAGCATTCCAGTATAAAATACCCAATTATGTGTGGTTCTCTTTTAGTTTCTGTTCACTCTGAGCTTGTTGACTAAGACAGGTAATATTGATGAAGTTGCAGAGGAGAGATGACAGTGAACAAGAATGAAGTATTTTACAGTTGTAATATGGAAGAGTAAGTAGGCATATATGGGACAAGTATAAGAGTATGTTTACATTTTACACATGTAAGAGGAGTGTCAGTGTATGTTAGGGCAAATATCAAAGTATATTAACATGTTTTGAACGTGTAAGAGGATGGATCCAGGGATCTAGATAATTGAATAGGGCTTGAAGATACTATTTTGAATAGGCCAGAAGAAATGGGAAGGTTTCAACATTGACAATGCCAGTCGTTCTACACAGGCAGAAATTTAGTCAATAAAGAACGAGAAAAGAATTCACTTATATCTTTGGGGAGCACCAAAATATTAGTCATATAGAAACAAGCCTTAGAAAAAAAATACTATTGCTGTACTAAAATCTATCAAGATATTTGCAGCTGTTATCTATTAAAATAATTGTAAACACAGACACACACACACACACACACACACATCACTGTCCTAATATATTAGGGCTGTGGTATATGTTGTCCTATTTTCTAAATATTATTGATCAATGTTATGAACTTTGATTTACATTTAGCAGTCATTGTTAGCTATTATGAAGTAGTGAAACATACCACAGGCATATAAATCAACCTATATCATCATGTGTTGCTTAACAGTGGGGATACATTTTGAGAAATTTGTTGCTAGGCAATTTTATCATTGTGTGAACAACATCAAATGTACTTACACAAACATAGATGGTACAGACTACTACACAACTAAACTATATGGTTCAGCTAATTGCTCGTAGGCTAAAAACCTATACAGCATGTTACTGTACTGAACACTATAGGGAATTGTAACACCATGGTATGTATTTGCCTATCAACATTTAAAAGGCACAGTAAAAATATTATAATTTATGGCACCACCACTGTATGTTGTTGGAAATGTTATTATGTAACACATAACTGTAGTTGAAAAATAACAGCAACATAATTTAAAGTCACTTTTGGACTTCTTTGTTTATGAATCTGATTTCATTCATTTACTTTTTAAATTGTGTTGGAGATAGTCCAGTGATAGATACGGGAAGAGTTCAAATAGTAGTGGGGCAATTAACTGCCAACTATGTTTTAAATTTAATATGCTTTCTATATTTTTATATATACATAGGATAATTAGTTCATTGTCATTTTATCATCCTCTGCTTATCATTTCCCTCATTAATATCTTTATCAACAAAAAATAAAATATGTCATATATGCCATCTAAGTTACTGATTTACAAAATAAATTATAGCCTTACATTATTAAGAAGTAACTAAAAATCCAATGGATTTTAAAATAACAAGTAATTAAAAATTTAGGTTTACATAGAGAGACAAGCTGCTTCTGCCTTATTTGAATTTCTAGTACTTTCACACTGAATTTCTATCAGAAGATTATTTGTATAGAGTATAAATTATACTAATTGTATTTTAAAATTCTTGTCAAATGCTAACATCGACATTCATATAACTTTTGAACTTATCTCTAAGTTTTTAAGATAGTAGAGAAACTGAAGTCCAAAAGTCTTTCTGCTCTGCCATTAACTCTATGGTTTTGAAAGCCACTTTTATTTCCTGAACATAATTTTCTTCAGTTTTGTGTAAGTTGACTTCCAAAGCTCTTTTCAGTTCTGTGGTTGTATGTTTTTGCCTCCATCAGTATTGAAAGAAATGATCAGTCTACGTGATGCCCCTGTATTTTGTTCTTTTTTTTTTTTTTTTTGAGAGGGAGCCTCACTTTGTTGAGGCTGGAGTGTAGTGGCGCAATCTTGACTCACTGCAACCTCCGTCTCCTGGGTGCAAGTGATTCTCCTGCCTCAGCGCCCCAAGTAGCTGGGATTGCAGGTGCGCACGACGGTGCCCAGCGAATTTTTGTGTTTTTCGTGCAGGGGGGTTTCACCATGTTGGCCAGACTGGTCTCGAACACCTGACCTCAGGTTATCTGCCCACCTCAACCTCCCAAAATGTTGGGATTACAGGCATGAGCCACCACACTCAGCCCTTTATATTTTATTCTTATTGAAGAATCCCAATTAGCCTTCTGAAACATGGAAAGCATACCCTGCAAAAGCTTCTTGGTTGCCAATCTGGCTTGTCTAGATGAGGTTTATGGAAAACCTGGTTAATTGTTCCCATGTAGAGTTCCCCATCTACTCTTGGTCCAGGGATATAGGCAATATCCAAAAAAATTAGCATGAAAATAGCATTTTGGAAATACAGGGGAAAAATGTCACACTCAATTTTTTTTTCAGATGGGTTAGCTTTTACTACAATCATGTTGTTGTTGTTATTGTTCTCTTTCACAAGAAAAATAGTATCATGATAAAGTCTGAAAATTGATCTTTTACTTTATCCAAATAAGATCAAAGGTAAGATAAGCAATAAGGAAAAATTTCTTAGGGCTTTCCATGATAACTAAATAACATTTTCCTCAAGAGAGAGTTTATTTTTGAGCTATCTAGTGGCAAAAGATTCTGAGGTATATGAATGATGGTTAGAAATAGACTCAGTACCCTATTCCTTGATGGTATTTGTATATGTATAAATAATTCATGATTATTATTCAGAAGTAGATTTGCTGGCATTTTTAAAAACATGATAGAAACACGCAGAATTTCCACTTTCCCTGGAAAAGCTTTTCCCAGCAAATCTCTCAGCCTCTCTACTGCCATTTTGAAGCAGAATAATTAATAATGTTAGGACAAAGTCTCTAGATAGAAAACGAGCATTCTGTGGAACTCTTGGGCAAATGCTTTCAACTACTGGCTTGATAACTTTTTTTGACCTACATCAACAACTTTCAACCCTTTGTATAGCAAAGTGTGTCAAGGTCTGTGAAGCCTTTGCTGTTTAGCACATGATGAGCACACTTACTTTTAAATAGGATAAAGGCAAATTAGAACATTAGAGGAAGAATTAGTCCCATTCCACAACTCCCAATTCTATGAAATTAGATGTTTCTTCTTCTGTTTTTAAACATGTAAGTACGATATGTTTTAAATTTACTCTTTCTTTATTCTTTTCATGAAAAAATTTTTGGCCGTTATTTTCCATTGTTAAATAAATTGAACATATTTCACTATAATTTCTTTCCTCTAAGAATAAAACTGCATGTGTCTGCAACCAGGAGGGCGAAATGGCTTCAGTATGGAATGATGATAAGAGCAAATGAGTTTTCTCTTGTTGTTATTAATAAAATAGATATTGCTAGCCATGTACCTTAGATAAGTAACTTGGCTTCCCAGGGCTTTAATGTTAATCTCTGTCATATGTGGACACTTACTTTTTCCTCAATTGTATGGGAAGCAATGATACAGCCTACTAGGAAAAAGTACAGGCCCTGGTATCAGGTTGTCTTGATTCAGGTTCAATTAATAGCTCTTCTGTACGCTCAGTGATTTGAAGTACGTTACTTATCAACTCTGTGCCTCAATTTACGCATCTAAAACAGGGTGCAAATATAGCACGTTCCTTAGAGAGTTGTTATAAAAATTCACTGGTGAGTTAATTCAAGTACTTTGCATTAACTTTACCTAGTACCTGACAACAAATAAGCAATTGGTAGATGGTAATTATTATTATTGTTATAATAAATATTAGTATTATTTGTTATTTTTAAGATTAAAGCATAATCTATGTGAATACCTTATATAAACAAAAAGGGAAATTTCTATTGTCACATTTACTAAACAAAGGAGAGTAGGAATATGAGAAGATTATCCACTTAAGGGCATTTTCCCATTCTATCAAATGGCACCTTGTCTTATACCGTGGTCTTGTTTTAAACTAAACTAAGTAGCAGAGTAGAACGAAATGCTTGCTGACACACATTACTTTTTCTATAGTTCTTCCCATCCAATGTTCTGAAGGGTTTCTTTTTTTTCTTTTTTTTTTTTTTTTTTTTTTTTGAAGCACAGTCTTGCTTTGTCGCCCAGGCTGGAATGCAGTGGCATGATCTCAGCTCACTGCAGCCTCTGTCTCTAAGATTCAAGTAATTATCCCACCTCAGCCTCCCAAGTAGCTAGGATTACAGGCGCCTGCCACCAAGGCAGGCTAATTTTTGTATTTTTAGTAGAGACGGGTTTTTGCCATGTTGACCAGGCTGGCCTTGAACTCCTGACCTCAACTGATCTGCCCGCCTCGGCCTCCCAAGTGCTGAGATTACAGGCGTGAGCCACCGTGCCTTGCCCTGAAAGGGTTTCTTTATATAGAAATGTAGGAGCCCTCATGATACCAAACCATCAAGATGTTACTCTATATATAGAAACCAAGGGATTGTGTAGAGCAAAATCCAAATGCAGACTGATTTACTCACAATCTTTGTGCAGAAAATCAGGCATCATATGGATATTCCTTAATGTCTGTTAGTTATTGCTTCTTGACCCAGTAAGAATATTATTATGTGTGATACAGCTGCAAATACAAGGAATGAACAGAGAAAACACGAAGAGGTCTTTCATCATGTAAGATATCAGTCCTGTTTAGAGAACAAAAACAAAACAAGAGATGATATCCAGCAGTCATATTGATTACTTGTATGAACGAATTTCTGAAATCCTACTTCATTTTCCAGATGAAACATATTCCAATAGGAATTAAGCCAAGTAGTAAGTCATTACTATGTGGCTTATGCCCTATGTGGAATATGGGACAGCATAATTAAATCTAAATTATCTAAATTGACAGGCAAGTGATATAGGGCACAATAAACAATGGCATAAACAAGTGTACAGTTTTTAAAGATGAATCTTACAAACTAGCTTTGTGTAATATTATCCCTATATACTGTTCTTGTTCCAGGAACTCCAGATTTTCTGGGGACAAAATTGAATAATTAGAATCTTTTTAGAATACATAATATAAAGTCAAATACAAAGGCTAGACTCACTGCCCAGGTAATAATAAACAGCCCCATGGGTACAGAGAGTCACAAAATGTCGTACTTACTTAAAGTGAATACATAAAATGATATAGAACTCCAGCAACTAAAAAAGATCATTGTTATAGTATGACAATAGGTACATTTTCAGGCTTATTTATATTAAACAGTAGACCATTTATCTTTTGTCCTATGTTCCAACTTGTTTTTGTAATGCCATTTTGTACTCATGACTTTAAAAATAAATTTGAAAAATTATTATATTATGTACCATAGATGCTCCATGAGATTTTTCCTAAACAATATATTGGTTCTGTCTGACTAACCTCCTTTTTTTTCTTTAATGCTACTTCATGTCATGTGTCATATAAATTCTGCAATGCACTTACATATAATAGAATAACCCTGTGCTGTTTTTCTATCCCCAGAGCCACAGACATGTACATTGAAAGATTTCCTCTGTGCCAATGGGGACTGTGTTTCTTCAAGGTTTTGGTGTGATGGAGATTTTGACTGTGCAGATGGCTCTGATGAGGTAGGCATCTTTGTAAAATCAAAAAGAAAGCAGCGCTTTAGAACCACATTTGTAATTATTATTATTCAGTCCAATAAGTGCAGCAAGGACAGCTCAGAAATACTTTGCTCCTGACACATTGAGATAAGTATTATATCCATGTGCCGTGCTCCACATCTGCAGCACGGGGAATAGCTCTTGTGCTGCTATTGACAGTTAATTTTATAGTCTGTTTTACCTCAACTGGTGAATAGCTGGGTTGTGGGAACAGGATGTTTGGAAACCCTATTCCCTATAGCTGATGCCCCTGCCATCTGTGAATTAGTTCATAAATTTGCTGCAGTATTTATAGTCAGGACTAATATTTTTATGCATTTTAAACAGTTTCTTCTCCCCAGTCTCTTTCTTCCATAGATATAGTCTTACAGACATCGATGTGGGTCATCAATTTTTATGAAACCACAGGTTGAGCTTTGCTTCGGTGATGAATCACAATCCATTTATAATAAGGCCTATTTAAGTGAAAAAGTTTACAAATCCTCTGGATAATTCTATAAACTTAGTTTGTGCTAACATTT
The DNA here is from genome assembly GCF_028885625.2 of Pongo pygmaeus. Classification (NCBI taxonomy): domain Eukaryota; kingdom Metazoa; phylum Chordata; class Mammalia; order Primates; family Hominidae; genus Pongo; species Pongo pygmaeus. The sequence goes on along the minus strand of NC_072384.2, from coordinate 39,760,468 downwards.
ATAATACTTCATACAATTTGTTATTTATGCATTTATGTCCTTATGTTTCAGATATTAATTACTCCATGATGCTTTAAAAATAATAAACAATACATGATTATATATATTTTTCTCAATCAAATCTAAAAGGACCCCAAGCTCTCATATCCCAGTATCAGTGATGTCACATGGATAATATCAGAAACACAAGGTTTGCGCAATCAAGTCCAGTCAGAAGTGAAGGAAAAAAGAGCTCTAGCCGGGTGTGGTGGCTCACGCCTGTAATCCCAGCACTTTGGGAGGCCGAGGCGGGTGGATCACGAGGTCAGGAGGACGAGACCATCCTGGCCAACATGGTGAAACCCTGTCTCTTCTAAAATACAAAAAAATTAGCCAGGCATGATGGTGCACGCCTATAGTCCCAGCTACTTGAGAGGCTGAGGGAGGGGAATCACTTGAACCTGGGAGCCAGAAATTGCAGTGAGCTGAGATCATGCCACTGCACTCCAGCATGGTGACAGAGTGAGACTCCACCTCAACAAAAAAAAAAGCTCCTGTTCCTCAGTGTACACCATGGCTCCTGTATTGCAATGATTCCCTAAAGCTCTGCTGCTCTGATTGAGAAGCATATGTACTCACCTCTCATGAATGCCCTCCTGCTGACCATAGACTTGGCCAGAGGATTTTCGCTGCATCTCTGGAGGTTTCTGTGTTTCAGTTCCCGATTCCCTAGGTATCCACTGATATCATGCCTCTGTGGGAGACACTACAGGTCTCTGGTATTTACAGAATTCATGCAAACTAGTTCTCTTCCAGCCCTGAGGCATTCCCTGTAGGACTGGACAATTCTCCCTTCTCTCACCATTTTGGAAAAGTCACAATAACCACATTCAGCAGCCTAGATTTTGAAAACAAGCACATGTAATTTCTCGCCGGAGGGCTAGCAAAACCTAAGTCTCAAGGATGCAAAGGTCACTCAAGAGAAAAAGTTGAAAAATACACCACTTCTAGTCATGGAGCTCTTCATAAAATAAAAGTCAAACCATTTTTTTTTTTTAAACACAAAGGAGAGTTACATTTTTTACAGTCATTTACCAGCCATGTATTTACCTAGCATTCATACATTTGAAAATTACATTAAACTTTTTTAAGGCAGAAAAACACATTTTAATTAAACTCATCCATGAAAATATCTTGGCTTTGGTTTTGTTTATTTAATAACAAACTGTAAAACATCAAGAGGTGGGGATGTATTGCTTAAGGCTTATATATTTATCTTGAATCATATTCACAAGATATGCAAAGTGCATATGCGAAATCAAATACTACTACTTCTTTAAAATCTTATTCATGTGAAAGTAGATATCCTTATTACCATGTCTCTCAACCCAAAAGTTGGTGGACATAGTGATTTGATGGCTAAATATATCTCCATATATCCAGACATTTTCATGATAAGGCTCAGAAGAGATGAAATTAATTGTAGTAAAGTCATTTTTCTCTACATTTATAGATGTTAGTGCAGTCTATATGTAATGAAGTAGCTAACACTATTGGTAGTTGATTTCTATTTTTTTTTTTTACAGTCTAGACAAAAAAAAAACTGAACAAGTGGCTAGAAAACGGAATTACACACAGAATACTCTCACATTAAGAACAAAAATTGGGAGAATTGTGAAGATAAGTTTCTGTATGAATGGAACTGATAATATGATCAGCTTTTTGATAACAAAACAACAAAGAAGAAGTTTAAAAACATGGTTCAGTCTAATTGTATAGCAAGTATTTATCTCTGTGGCACACACAGAAAATGATTATTTAAAGTGATTTTAAATTATAATATTTTTCCTCTACATTTAGCGTAATATGTTGTAAGAACAAAAAAAACAAATCTTAAACTGCATCCATTGACTTATTGTTAATAATAATATTGGTTCTGCTAATTTGAAACATGTAGGGTGGTTCAAATGCTTATTTATGTCAATGTCATTAGAATTCAAAATTTCAAAGTAAGAGAAAGGAGATATAAATGTAGAAACAAAAAGTTAAGTAAAAATCCTCTCTTATTAAATCCAAAAGTATCAGTATAAGATCTTGATTAATCTTTCTCTTTCTAAAAATATATGATTTCTACATCTGCCAATGAAAAGTCCTAGAACCAATTATAAACCAATGGTAATGACTGTCCTGAAATTCACCAAGTGGTCTCTAAATACCATTTTCCAATTAAAGGAAACAAGACTCCTTTGAGATATGCCTAATTTTAGGTGTGAGAAAATAAATTGACAAGATGAGCTGCTAACATCTGAGATTATTAAGAGAGTGTACAAAGTGCACAACAACAAACTTGAACTTCCACTGACAAAAGGGACAATTTGTGCATTAGAAAGAAAAATGACTGTAAGGGATTAAAACACACACACACACACACACACACACACACACACACAGTATAAAAATCAATGAGTTCACAACAATACTTTAAAAAGCAAAAGCTTATTAATCACTTTGGAGGTTGCAAAGGTATCAACATTCTTAGGATGCAATTAGTCAAATTCAGAATGTGAGCTATTCTATAGTATAACTGACCTGTTTTCTTCAAGTAGTAAATGGCATTTAAAAAAACTGAAGAATGAGAAATAGTTATACATTAAAGAAACTTTAATTCAAGTTATAGATCTCTTTTGAGTCCTTACTTTACCAAATAGTATTTTATACAGCTAAATGACACAACAGTACCATTGGTCATTGAGCTGTTTTACTTAAATAAGCCCACTTGCAGAGATAATCATTCATTGCTCCTAAAAATGTTTACTGGATAGTTATTATAATCATGTGACAGTATTAGATACTTGGTTCACAGACAGGCATGATCTTTATCCCAGTAGAGCTGGGATAAAGTTATATGAGATGTTAATTTACATTTGTTTTCTATATTTGCTGGTTTATTAATTTATTAATTCACTCAGCAGTTTGTACTGAATGTTTACTATGTCCCCGGCACTAACAGTATGGAGAATACAGTGGTGAATAAAACATATGACATCTCTTTGTTATGACATTCTCTAATGTCTTTCACATCATTTGCTATTATGTAGCTTACTCCAGATATCCCACATTTCCGATTATCCTTACACATAAAAAACCTTTTCTTAAGTAGTTCCATTTCTACTTAAACTGTTATCACAAAGAGAAAATTTCAGGAATTTAGAAAGTGAACTCTCCTTCCTTACATGGGCATGAAACTGGGAAGAAGCAGCAAGTAGTAGTTCAACGTGCTTTACTTGCTAGGAGTTCCACAAACCATGAGATTGTTACTTTTTTTGTGTGGAAGAAGCAGACAGGTACATTTTGGCAAAAATAGAAATTCCCTAACAACAGAAAACATCGTCCCAATGAGACACTTCATTGGAGTACTCCATTTCAACCAGAGCATTCAGACCCAGGGAAGGTGATTTCTAGTGACTCCATTTCATTTATCTCATATACAGATCCTCAAAAGTAAATCTGCCATCTTGTTTGACTTCCACATAAAATCTGTATATGGACTAGCAGAAATGAAAATTTTGACAATTCATTTCACAGTTCTTTAGGGAACAATGTCAGAAAAGAGGAGAAGGAGAATTACAACAACTAAACTGTAAAAGGATGGGTGCAAAGGAAAAGAGATGGAGACCGGAGAAAGGAAGAACACCAGGGAAAGCTTTGCCAATGCAAAACAGATTTGTCTTAGGATTTTTGTTTGTTTCACATTCCATATCCTTAGCCTTCTTCTCCCTATAGCCAATAAATGGATGTAGTTGCTTAGAAATAATTTTTGAAAAAAAAATTGTTTAGAGAAAAGATGTCGCTATATTGCCTAGACTGGAGTGCAGTGGTATTCATGTGTGCCTATCATAGCGCACTACAGCCTCAAAGTCCTGGATTCAAGCAGTCCTCCTGCCTCAGCCTCTTGAGTGCCTGGGGCTATTGTGCCAGGTAGAAGTAATTCTTTAACTCTTTTACTATCTCATAATCTTCATTATTACCTAAAATTATTAAAATTCCATTACCCCATAACTATCTACTGAATAATGATACTCTCAGAGTAACTTAAATAGTATGATGATGAAACCATAACATTTGTGGGTTTTTTTTTTTCCATTTTTTGTCTTATTATGACTCACAGAGACAAATGAAAGTGGAAAATTGTTATAATTCTGTTATATAGCCATGGGCTTAAAATATTAGCATCTGAGCCACTTTTATATAGCAGACATGGTTCCTACACTTCTGGGTTTCTATGCATAAGTTGTCTAGTCCTTCGGTTTGTAAACATTTTTCTAAAAATGCAATTTTAATTACATCTATGTTGTTTTTGACAGAGAAGTTGTGAAACAAGTTGTTCCAAGATCAGTTCCAGGTTTTCTGTACATAAGTTTTCTTGTCTTTTGAGTGTGTAGAAGTGTTTCTAAAATTTTAATTTTAATTATATCTCTGTTGTTTTTCATAGAGAAATTGTGAAACAAGTTGTTCCAAAGATCAGTTCCAGTGTTCCAATGGTCAGTGTATACCAGCAAAATGGAAATGTGATGGCCATGAGGACTGTAAATATGGGGAAGATGAGAAAAGCTGTGAGCCAGGTAAAAGGACTGAAGTGATATTTCATTTAGTTAACATTTTACCTTGATAGAATTTAAATTTAAGCAGCAATATGCAGAAAACAGTGGCAAATATGTCATGTGTTTACCATTTTTAAGAAATGGTCTGCAAATCTGTGGATAAATTAGTGTGTGCCTCATGTGTTTTGGAAAATAAGATCATTACTTATGAATGGAAGCCAAGCGTAATTTCCCCAAATTTGATTTTCTGGTTTCTATATCTTATTATACCATTTGGAATTGTTTCCCCAAGATAGCAAAGTAAAATCTGTTGAAATTATAAGTACAATAAAAGATAGGTTTTAGTTATGGAAATGGTGATTATGAAATAGAATGTACTCATTTCAATGTGATGCTAGCTAAGAAGAAGCATAATTGTGTTGTTTGTATTTACATCTTGGGCCAAAATTTGAGTAAAGTTAGAAAGCAAAGCCAGAAAAAAGATACACTACTCAATTTATGTGCTAGGTGTCTCTATAAATATACTCATTAAGACACTTCATTTTTTAATTATATATTTTAATTACATTATCTTACAGAAAAATATTACTGGTGGAAAACTGTACTATCATGTATGTATGACCATACAAACATTACCTTGAGAGACTAGGTCAGAATCACAAGTACAAGGCTCACACATTACTATGCCCCAGTACCATGTCCATGGGCCATATTGTTAATTGATCACAGATTTCTTTCTTACTGAATACAGACATGTTATTAGACTCCTTATGAATACAGATCCCTAGACAAACACTGCCAATTAAAAGGAGTTGAAACTCAAGGAAAAAGCTTTTTAGTGTCCCTGAGCTAAGGAATTCAGACCACAAAGTCATTAAGTAAGTATGAGAGACTACATAGTGGTCTAACGTAAGGCCAGAAGCCCAGACATTTGAATGCAAGCCTCGCCAACTCAAGCTTATAGAAAAAGGCAGCTATCATAATTTCTGTCAATTAATTAGACTGGGTAGTATTTACATCTTGTGACTGATACACTTATAAGTATTATAAACTTGCAAATATTACACTTGTAAATAACATTTAGCTGCTTGTTATTCTTAATTTCGGCATCATAAAGGAATACTGCACGTTCTGCTAACTCTGTTAATTACACATGTATTCATATTTAAAATCCCCAAACAATACAATTCTTAGAACTTATTCAAACACTTTATTTATGTCAATGCAACCAAATAGATATTATTGGGTCTATGAGACCATGCCAAGATTTCGACTTTGTGCTTTATACAGTGAATGTAAGAATTAACATACTCAAAGGTTACTAAATATTATTACAGTTTTGAAAGTATTTGGAGACTTCAATAATTTAAAATAATTTAATTTAAAATTGTAAAAAAAACCCCACATAACACTTCAAAATCAAAGGGATGAAGGATATCAAGGTATTTTTTTTTTTTTTTTTTTCCTTCTATGGACTATTGAGTTAAATTCTTACTGCACAGGCTATTACATCATGAAGTATATTTAATATAATGCAATAATATTATAACTAATTCTAAAATTATTTAAATAATTTAAATGAATCTGTAATACCAGTCATTAAATATAGTTATATAATATAAACTATTTTTATTACCATCTATAAATTCATATATTTATGTGTTTATGTTTTTATTTCTAAAACCTGTTATTTTTACTCTTTCTCAATTTCAAATTTATAATTGTATTCAGCTTCTCCTGCTTGCTCATCAAGTGAATATATATGTGCCAGTGGTGGATGTATTTCAGCATCTTTGAAATGTAATGGAGAATATGATTGTGCTGATGGTTCAGATGAGGTAAAATATATCGTTTAATTAAAATATTTGAATTACATGAATTAGGTTTGGGCAAACAAATGTAATGAAAATAAAGAGAAAGAATCTTGATTCTTAGCACGGTTTAACATGTTAGGTATGTACATTGAATGCAGTCATTTCAGCAAATACCTGAATTTTCATGCTGTTCATATACTAAAGCTCATTCTCATTTGTAGAAGTTATATTCATTAAGCTAAAAATGAAAGAAAGCCCATAGTGTAATAAAGCTCTAGTATTACAAGCTGCATGTTTATTTTGCCCATGATTGTATCATTATCATTAATGAAAACTGCAGTGTCCATTTGTATTTGAACAGATGGACTGTGTGACTGAATGTAAGGAAGATCAGTTTCGGTGCAAAAACAAAGCCCACTGTATTCCAATTAGATGGCTGTGTGATGGAATTCATGACTGTGTGGATGGCAGTGATGAAGAGAACTGTGACAGAGGTAAGGTATTTTTGTGTGTGTGTGCCTGTAAATGAGAGAATGAAAGTTAAGGTTCTGTGCAGAATATACAGTGTGTGCTAGAGGCAGAGGATAGAATCTTTAAATGATTCTCTTTACTCTTCCAAGTTTCATTACATAGCAGCCTCGTCTAAATATGCAAAATCCAGATCATTATCAGACAGAGTATAATCTCAATCTGGGCATGACAAACACGAACACAGGGCAAGTGTTCACTGAGTGTCTACCATTTCAGACTAGATGCCGGGTCAAGTATAGGGATATGTGGAGAATACAGAGAAAATAGCCAACACAACCATGACTACAAAAGTGTATCTTGAATTTTCTGTATATTCTTTCCTTTCACATTGCTTGCTTTACTCTGAAAGCATAGGAACAACATATGGCATACTCAACTGCACACATTCATATGCTGTATGATATATAGGTTATAGGTTGTGCCCCAAATCCCTAAATTTCCTTATTGCCATATCAAAATAACCTACATTTTTTGGTCAAAGACAACTTTCCTTTTTGTCATATATTATTTCCTAGCTGTGCAAAGATCATTTTCTGACAGATAACATTTTAGTTTTAAACCACCACATTAAACGTAGCAATTGTTACTACTTTAGAGTTATTTCGCAAAGCAATTGTGTGCTGAAGCTTAAAATGATCACAAATTAATCCATGTTTACTAGTTTCATTTTGTTAAATATATTTTTTAAATACAAAATTTCTTGTGACCTACTTAAAAAGTCTCTCAATAGATTTTACACTTCTCGGTATTTGGAAGATCATCAACAGAAATGGTGCTAGATATTGCCACACGATTCAAGGCACTTGAATGTGCACTCTAGGTTTATGTACTTTAAACCTGTCTAAAATGTTTACTTTTGTAAATATGTAGTCATCTAAGAAAAACAGTATTTTACTTTCTTTAATATTATTTCAGATGTTTATGATTAGATAATATCTCCATCCCAAACCTGATGAAGTGTTGTATTATGCAGAAAAAAAAAATAGTTTTTTTTTTTTTTTTTTTTTTTTACAGCTCCTTGCAGAGCAGGGTTAACTCATAGACACTGCACCAAAAGTAGGCCTTCAGTTTCCTTTTGAATTGGCCATTTATAATAGAGACCCATGAAATGTTAAATGGCCATAATGGCTCTTTCTACCTTAGGCTAAGTTCTCACACTCACTTTCTATAATTGGTCACTCTACAGACAGCAAACATTGTGGAGAGTCTGGCAGCAATAACTCATGTGACTTTTGTGTTCAAAGGTTTGGGGATGACAATTAAGCTACTCCTTGTTTTCCATATTCTGGCGAATCACCTCTATTGCTCAGCTTCAATCACTACCACCCACCTAGTTCATTCTCCCATTGCTTCTTGCTTGGGCTGGCATGATGCCACCTAACTGGTCTCCAATACATCCTATTTACTGTTACAAGGTTCATCTTATGTAAGTGTCCTTCCGATTATGTCAGTTTTTACTCAAGGTGCCTGATTACATACAAACAATTCAATCTAGTAATCAGTTATGAGAAAAAGACCCCATTTTACCCTCCCAGACTTACTTTCCACTGCACCTCTTTATGATTTGTATCCTAGCCAAACTAGAAAATCTCAAGTACCTTTCAGATCTAAAATTATTCTACTAAATATTTAATCTTAATGACTGAAAAAGAGTTGAGAGCCTTTAATTCAATCATTTCCAAATGTTTCAAAGCCCCCTTCCCCTCCATTCACACCTCTAACTTGGTTTTCTTTGCTGCTGGGTAATTAAGCTCCAATGACATATTTTAGTGGTTACATTATTTGATCCCATATGAATGTACCTTAAGGCATTACCACTTTAGATTTCTAGTATTTAATTTATTCCCAGGAAGTGGCATAGGTATTGGGTAAAGGCATTTTAAGGCATTGAGGAAATGGGATGCCAGAATAAATATGTTTTCTATTAAATCTCATTTCTATTCATTTCCAATCAGAATACATGAGCTTATAGGAGCTGAGTGTTGGGAACTGGAATATAAGAGAGCTGAAGGATAAGCATGACACATTTTCTCAATGAATCAGTTTTACTAGTTTACTTTAAAAGACAAAAATTCAAAATACTCTGGAATTAAAAGCAGCATTTGCGTTTTTGAAGGTAAAATATATGACCTCAAGGAAGTGTGGTGCTTGTTCTGGCCTGAGCTTTCAAACTTTGCACTTTATATAATACTGGTGGAAAAGATTGGGGGGTTCTCTTTTGAGTAATTATCAGCTCAACAACGTGTAAGTTAGTCACATAAATTATAAAGTATTATCATGCATTAAAGCTTCCCTCAACCCAATTAAGATGAGAACTCTAGATGCTTATTTTCTGTGATGATGCACTTGATCAGATTTATATGAACTTTCCAAGGTCTCTGTTATAATTTAGATGTATTATTGTTAATTAATATATACTTTTCTATTTTCCTAAAATATTTCCTGTTGAGCTGATTAAGAACATGACCAGGAAACTGGAATTTTAATTCAGCCAATCTCTTTAAATTATACCTTTTTTGTTGTTTGTATGCGCTTTATGCCATTTCAAAATAAGGAATTTTAAGTGAGTCTCAAGATGTCACGGTAGCCCCATGATGAATTTTTTTAATGCAATTTTTTTGGAGTACAACATCAAGTCTTTAGTAGGTTACCACAAAACCTTTGCCTTTCTCTTACAATATGATTTCATTTATAGTTCTCTTCTTTTAAATAAATCAGTGGCATATCCAACACTCATGTGGAGAAAATTATAATGTTATCTAATGCAATACCTTAGGGAACTCATTTTTTAACAAGACTGATGTATATGGTACAAATAGAATTTTCTAAAATAATCAGAGAATGTCAAAAGTTCACAAATTTTGTTTGAATGTAATCCATTGTAAAATGGAGCATGCGATGAGATTTAGTCATTAGAATCTTTATGCTGAAACTCTGCTTCATATTCTATGGATTTGATTTTGAGTTAAGGCGATACACTCACTTCATACTGATACTCATATCTTTAATTTCTTTAGTACTAAGGACTGCATACTGCACATGCTATCTTTTTTATTGTTTTCAGAGACAGTTGTTAAATAGTACTGAATTTTATTGCACAGGATTTCATAATTGAGATTAATTGTAAATACAGCAGTATGGAGCTCAGCATTGCAGCAGTTTGAGAGAAAGGGGTATCCCAATGACCGATGTTGAACTGTCAGAGTCTCACATGGTGATATTCACCTTGGTGGATTCACCCAGCCCTTGCCTTTGTCTGTTTCTTAGGTTGGTGGTTCTCAGAGATGGCAATGTAAGCTGTACCAGTTCTGCTAAGCATTTTTGCAGACCATTGTACTATTATTCTGATCAATATCACTATAAATTCTTGATCTAAGCTTTAACTTTTACTTAAGATACTAAGCAGTCTGCCCTTGTTTTCCTAATCATATTTCTGCCATTAATCATATCAGGTTTTTAAAAAGGCAACTCTCTCAAATCTGTTACCAAGCTGCCTCTCTTAATTAATAACTTCACCTTCTTCTTTAAAGAAATAATAACAATCATGAGCATTTTTCAACATCTGGCCACCAAACTAACAAATCTACCTGTACCTGTCCTCAGGCTTTCCTCCTTCCTTCCTCCCAAAACAGAAGATTTGTTTCACTTCCAGTCTAAGCCTATTCCATTCATTTTGCTCTAGATCTCAAATCTCTCACACTCCCTGGATCCTCCAGAAACTCATTACATTAATTACTCTTTTCTCTCCTGTACCCTCAAATGTGTCTTGTCTACTGAATTATTATCAGAAGCATTTAAATGTGTTCAGGGATCTGTTCTTCCTCACACAAGCAACGAGGCTCACCTTCTGGTCTTTCTTCCCTTTACGGCCAAACTTCTGGAAAGATACGTTTGCATTCACCTCCTCCTTCTTCTCATTCAATAGCCAATGACAATCGTTTCATTAAACCCACCACCATTTCACTAAGCCTGCTTAGCATTAGTTACATGTGCTATCCCTCTCGTTAGAACACTTTTCCCGTGTATTGTCTGGCATCACTCTTTCCAGATATTTCTCTAACCATTTTGATTACTTTTTCTCAGTCTCTTTTGTAGACTCGTCTTTACCTACCCAATCTGTTTTTCTCTGTGTTCTCTTTTAAACTTCAAACCATAACTATATTCTGATCACTGCCAGATGCACATTTACAACTCAAAAACCTATCCTATATTTCAGACATATTTATCCACCAGCTTGCTCGACATCACCACATGGCTGTCTACCGGTACCTTAAATGAATTATGTCTTAAGCCTGCTCCTCCTGCGGTGTTCCTTTATTTAATGAACAATACCATCTACCAAATGGTCCACACACACTAAAAAATGAGTACGATGTTTGTGTGCTCACTCTCCTTTGCCACTCTCATCTATTTAGCCATCAGGTCCTGAGGAGTTTTCCTTCTGAAGACCTCTCAGCTGTGGCTCCTCTAGATCGAGTTACTATCAGTTCTTCTCTGGATTGCCAGGACCTCTCTTGAAATATGTCTTTTTCCTCCAGTGTTGTCTTCATTGTCTGTCTCTTCATTTCTAAATTCTCCATACCAGAGCTAGAGTTTTCTTTCTACAATCCAACTAATTCTATCACTTCTTAAATTAAACCTTTTGCTACTGGATGTGAATTATCAGAGATTTGTGTAACAAGTCAGAACTCAGAGCAAGAAGAGTTATTTGATCTTCACAAATTCGGGCACATTATTCCTTCCAAAGTACATCTGCAAAAGGAACAATGGCTCTTTCTAGGCATTTTCTAGGCTTTTAAGGATGACCACTGTCACTGCTCTGCCTCATATTTTGATGAATGTATGTGTGTTTAAATATGTTAATACCTTCAGTAAGTCAAATCTAGACAACCCATGAATTGTATCTCTTACCTATACATGAGGATTAACTAGGTAGTATAACCCTTTGGGAGCAATCTATTTTATCTTAATTCTACACTGTGATATTTGTGTTGTTTCCCCAGGTACTTCTTGTACCTGTGACCCTATACATCACTTTAACTGTACCTCTTTTATAACATAGAAAAACATTGAGTCCCAGAGATATTAATAGAGTTATCCAAAGCAAGACTAGACCCACAGTTCCTAGCAAGTCATTGTAGCCTCCACTGTATATTGCTACATCTCTAGACACATAACCCAAATTTGTTCATTACTTAGGTCCTTTGCATGTGGTAGATGTACTTAAGAATTTTACATGAGAATATTTTTGTATTCCTGATGTTTTTATTTATTCATTAACAGAGAAAAATGCAAACATTTTAACAATCCAAAAAATAATGCTTTACTGCACAACTTTTATTTAAAAAGAACCTTGAAATATTGTATGATATGGACAAATTCTTATTGCTGTTAAAAAATTGTTTCTTTGTGTTTGAAAAAAAATTTTACTGGTTATTCTAAGTTTTTAGTGATCTAGTTTATCAGTATTTCAGATACAGCTAAATTGTCTAATAATTCTAAAAATGTCTTTTCCCCAAGAAAGACACAAATTTTAAATAATTACAATTAAAAGTAAAAAATATAAATTTCTGTGTATTCAGTAACATAAAAGTTATGTGAAGCAGAGTATAACTTAGATTCTTAAAAATTTTCTTCTAACATCTTATCAGTATTTTCTAAATAAAGACATATATGAGAGTAATATTAGAATATTTTGAAATGTCAACAATGAATACATGTTATTAAAAAAATTGAATCTTACTTGTTCCTGGTATTATGCTTGAAATAAATATAATAAATATATGGGAGCAATCAACTAGATACTGTTTGCTAAGATTCAGAGGAATATGTGTCCTGCTGACTGGCACTGATTACCCTGAATCTCTTTGTTTCTTTTTGTTTCAAAATAAAGGAGGAAATATATGTAGAGCTGATGAGTTCCTTTGCAATAATTCTCTCTGCAAACTACATTTCTGGGTGTGTGATGGAGAGGACGACTGTGGAGACAACTCTGATGAAGCCCCTGATATGTGTGGTATGGCATTTCACGTGACTCTAGATTATACTTTTATCTTCTGATCTCATGCACCAGCATGAATCAATGAAGTGGGGAGGTGAACTATAAATTATACCATCCTGGGGTTAGGCAGATAAAGTATAACCACAGATACAGCTTTTGTTCAGGTAATAAAGGGATAATCTGGTTCAGAAGTTATGACTTTATAGAGACTCATCCTAAATCTGAACTTGCACATGTCAACACTATTCAGAAGAGAGATTATGGTCTCTTTAGGTGGATTTAGAGTAATTGACATTTTAATTGAGTAAGATTCATATAATAATTTTGGCTTCACATCAAATTGGAGTTTTAGGTTAATTTTGGAGGGGTACAGATAAGCAAATTAAAAACATATAAATAATAAAATCTCATAGTTTCACAAGCCACCCACTAATGAAATATCTGTCTATCTATCAATCATCTATCTGTATATCTATCCATCCACATATCTGTCTATATCATTACAAGTCTTAAACACAGAACTGAAATTAGGAGTTATTTAACATTTAAACCTAAAAAATCTTAACAAAAGTTATTGTTTCTCCAAATTCAAGTTACTCTTGACTCACAATTGTCCGGTGTATGCTTATGAGACCAACAAATATAAAAGTCTAATTTTAGATCAGCAACATAAAGGATCTCTTCTATTTTAACGAACTTTTTTGGTCCCTGTTCTCATACTTTTTATCTAATCTCTGCAAGACATGTAGTTTCACCTATGCTTTAAAGGAAAATGCTGCCACATCAGATATAACTCAATGGCACACCAGGTAAATTAAAGAAAGAAAATACAGCATGAGTGTACGTATTTACACTTTTTGTTCTATTTGTTGCATCAAGTTAAGGCAATATTTAGATATAGATGGTGACATTTCACTACTGAAATACAAAAATGCGGGGAAAAATACAAAAATGCAGGCAGCTTTATTTTGTTAAGTATTTAAAAGTTGAAAAAAAACAGGCTTTGGAGAGTTTTTTTTCTATAGATACAACTCATTATGATGAATAATGCAACTAAGTTTCAGCTTCAGTTTTCTTTACATAATCTTAGAAATAAACTCTGGGTAATCACCAGGGATTAGATTGTTTCTGAATCATAAAATATTTAACAATATGAGAGCTTATCTACCAACATGAATCCAGAACCTATTATTTTTATCAATTGTGTGATTTTTTTTTTCTATTCTCTATTCCACTTGACCACAAAACCAGTGAGTGGAATAGGAAATTTTCAATAATTGATGTACAGCTGCAGAGTCATACTCTCCTAGAGCTGCTTCCAGGGCCATGAATTGATTCGCAGGAGCATTCCACACAGCACAGATGGGAAACCTTGTAAAATCCAGATTGACTGTCTGAACATTTTTGCGTTTCTCTCAGTGAGCAATATCAACATTGAGTCAAGCTATTATGTGCCAGAAATTGTGCTAATTAGGACAAAAATAATGGTTCTTTTTGACAAGGAGATCTTATTCTGGCTGGACAAATAAAAATAATTTTCATACACTCTATTTCCAGCAATGATAGAATTAATTAAAAGTATGGAAAAGGCACAGAGAGATTCAATGAACTCTACCTAAAGAACAATACAGAAAGCTACAGTGTTGAAGGAGCTAGACTAAAAGACATCTTAAGCAAAGTGAATAGCATGAGAAAAGGTGTCATTCATTCATTCAATAGACATTTGTTCAGCAAGAGACCATGATTAGTTTGGTGATACAATGAAGAAAGAAGTGAACATGAACCCTCACCTCACAGAGCTTAGAATCTAGTGGAAGATGGATATTAATGTGCACAAAAATATATACTTACAAACTATGATACATACTATAAAGTATAGTAATTTGTAAAAGTATGGAACAGAAAGACCTTATCAATCATAGGGTATGGGAAATAACATTTTAGTTCACCCTGGAAAATATTTAGCTGCTGAATAGGTGAAAAGGATTGAGGTTGGGAGTGAAAGTGTGATACAAAATTGCGGACAAAGGAAATAAGATTTGTGAAAGCTCTGGGCAGAGCAAACCATGGCTTACTCAAGGAACTGAAGGATCCATGTTTCCAGACAGCACAGAGCCAGGTAGCTACAGGCACTCCTGGATTTACTAGATTGTAGCCAGATAAACCCACTGTAAACAGGAAATAATGTAAATTGACAGTGTGTGTTTGTTAAAAATATTTTCAACATATAAAGGATATATCAGGACATAATCCCATAGTAAGTAGAGGAGAACATGTATTGTTTTCACACTGTCATAAAGTCAGAAAACCTTAAATGGAACTATTGTTAAATTGGAGATCATCTGTATTTGCTTAGGATGAAACTAGAGACAGCAGAGATACCTGCAACCTTGGGGATTCTAAATTTTAGCTGGAAAGGAATTGGAAATACTAAGGAGTTTTAAGCAGAGGAGGTCCATGGTCATATTTAAAGTTTACAAATATTGGATAGAAAGGATTAAAAGTGGTTAACACCATGGCGGCACTTTAGGCAAGCTATGCTAGTAGCTTGGGTTGAGATGATAACAGCCTGTGCTAGCACAATATAGACAGATTTGGAGATGATATAAAAGGCAGAATAAATTGGATTAAATGATGGATTGGATATGTGGATACTCCACAGCAAGTTGTGGAGTATAATGTGTATATTGTTTTTGCTTTCCCATTTGAATGGAAGGGGGTCACAGGAAAGGGAACAGTTTTGCAAGTAAAGATTAGAAGACAGGACTGTGATGCATTTGAGGAGACGTTCGAGTAGAGATTTCAAGTAGGCATTAGATGCTTGAATCTCACATTGAAAGGAAAGAGGTAGTCTACAGATATAAATTCAACAACCAGCATAAAATGTGGTAATAAATACAATGGAATATTCAAGATTATGCTATGTGGAAATAAAGATAGGACAGGAAGAGGATTATCAAAGAATATTGAGTGACAACAAGCCCCTAAGTGAAGATGAGCTGGCAGAAGAGACTCAGGTAAGTGACCACAGAAGGCATTGCAAATAAAGAAGAGTGAGGCACCAGAGACACCAATGTAATAACATGTTTCAGCAAAGATGTGATGGTTCCTGCAGAGGCAGGGGAAAATGAGTTCCAGAGAAATGATTACTTTTACATAGGAGTCAACTATTCTTCTGTCTCTGCTCTTAAAATATAGAAATGAGTTGATAGACTACATGTAGATACAGGTAGATCTGTAATTATTTAATAATATGTTAAGAAATTTCCCATCTTTGTATTTCTACTTGTTTTTGTTATATATATATATATATATATATATATATACACATATGCTTTCCAAGTAGCATTGATAAATATTCATACTTGGTGGTATCAGTTGGCCTTGTAGTATGATCATCTGCAACATTTCTGGCTTCCCAGATGCAGATATTGGGAGAGCAGGTGGTTTCATTCATCTAAATTTGGGGTTATTTTGGATAACTAAGATGAAAAAGAGAAAAGGGCCAGAGAATCCAGGTTATTGGGAAGAAAGTAGGTTTCTAAACTTACCTAGTACTTAGAGCAGTATCCAACATATTATTGGTTACTATAAATATTAATGGGGAGAAAAGTACAGACAAAATCATTGGTGAATAGGGAAAAGGTAGTTACATCGATGAGCTAGAGTTAAGATAAAGCTGAAGAGTTGTTGCAATGATAGTGATTGGATTAAATATTAAAGAAAGAGATTATGCTCAAAATAGGACATTCATAGTAGTGGTTTTACAAATGAAGTAAATTATAGGAAACAGCAAATTTATGCTGCAACTGTTTATATAAGTTAGCATTCTTAATGGCAAGCAACAGAAACTGCCACTGTGAATCAAAAATAGAAATTTGTTGAAATTCACCAATGTAAACAACCTCCTAGGAGAGTGGTGGTTTACGTAGGATTAGAGTAAAAGGACATAGGGTATAAGAAACTTAAGGAGCTAAGAAGCCTCACTGGTTGGTTTCCTCATGTGAACATTGAAGTCATCTAAGATGCTGGAATGAATTTAAATGGAGATCTTAAAAGACTATGCTGGAATGTGCTAGTCTTCAGTAAACTGGGGCGGAGGTGGTGTTTTTGAAGTTAATTAGAAAATAGCAGCAGCGTGAAGATATAATCAAATGTCTAGCCTTCAAAATAACATTATTTTGTTTTAGTTTATTTTAGAAAATAGAAAGTAAAGATAGGATAAAGCTATGGAAGCTGTAGTAGGAAACTAGGATGTTTTCAAACGTGAGGTGACATAAGGTTTGAGCAAATTAAGAGACATTCCTAAAAGACCTAAAGAGGAGGGAGTATATTTGGAAAATGGACCAAATTTCACTTAAAGCAAGGAGGTCAGGGATGGAGTGTAACATATTTAAGAAGCTGTAATAAAGCAGTATTGCTCAAATATTGAGAGGGACAAGGGATGAGTCTGCAGGATTGGCACGAGCAAGATAGTGACAAGTCTATTAGGCCATTCAAAATATCTTAAATTGTATTCTCCAGAAAATTGATAGCTGTAGAATAAATGGTTACATGAATATGTTAAACTGATTTTTCTCATGGCTTTTTGAGGATCTGAGGATGGAATATGAAGCTGGAGACATTTAGGATATCTCTCTGTAAAAGACCATAAACAGCTAAGCTATTGTGATTGTAACTGGAGAGATGGCTAGAAGATGCCAAACCTGGGGACACTAGCAACAGGACTTGGTGACTACTGAGAATTGATGGTCAATGAGAGGAATACATTAGAATAATTCCAGACTTTTGGCTATGATATGCCACTAACTGAATGATGGAAATAAAACATGTTTGAGAACAAGGGGTAAGACGAGATGATAAAGAGCTGAATGATGAGCTTGTTAAATTTGAAACTGTTGAGGGGGATGTCCTACAACCAATTGTGAGATGTTTGAACTAGATAGAGAATTGAAAGTCTTCAGGATGTAGTAAATCAGTTGAGAGTGAATAAACAAAACTAAGCAAATAATTCAAGAGTGAGAACATCAGGGGAACAAGGATAGAGTCCTGGGTAACTTCACATCAAAGGATGAAGACTAATGACAGATACTTCCTGCTTTAAGAGTGGAAGTCTTCAGATTAGATAGTGATAGAGGAGACAAATGTAAAATTCCCTGGCTTTCATTGTGGTCTTTTTAAATACACACAAAAACATGCACTTTAAAAACGAACAACTAAGATTAGATATGTATTTGAGGCACATATATGAACTTTTGTTTACAGAGACAAAGAGTAAGAAATCAGGTTATAATATTGCTGGGATTTTTGTTTGTTTTCACTGAATGACCTATTTTCAATTTTGGGCCTGTAACATATGCTTGCTCCGGCTCTGTGCTGTGTGAAATTGCTCTTTGAGATAGCTAAGTGTCCTGCCATACTGCATAATTGTAGGCATAAATTAATTTGTTACACTAAGTGAAGTCAGCTAAGATAAGGCATCTGGGAATGGGACCATAAAGTTTGGCTCTTTCGTATTTCCTTTAAGATCCTCAGCTGTGCACATTTTTCTGTAGTTAATAACTAGAATCATCACATATTTTTCTGTTAGCCACTAGCAGGCAATCGTCACAACAAAAAAGATATTTAGAAAAGCTAGCTTATGGATTTGAAAAGAAAGAATAAAAGAAAAAGGAAGAATGTTCTTCATAAATCAATGTACCCGAAGGAGCTTCTTTGTTTTTTTTCTTCAGTCAAATTTCTTTGTCCATCCACAAGACCTCACAGATGCAGAAATAACAGAATATGCCTACAGTCGGAGCAAATGTGCAATGGGATTGATGACTGTGGGGACAACTCGGATGAAGATCACTGTGGTGGTAAATGCATTTAATGTGAAATAATTCAGTGATGGCTACGAGGTTCTCTGATGACTTGGAGTACAAACATTTTAAAAAATATATGTCTTATGTGGACATCTGAGGGCATTATTTTCAGACATTTGACCTTCTGACAAGGTATAAAAATATTCCACCAGCATTTCATTTGTGCACCTTTATCCATAGTTCCCACTAACCCTTTATTCTAGAAAATATTCATCCCAGAGAAACAATACAGAGATTTTTAAATGCTCCTTGTTTAAAGACTTAATTTTTTGAAGAAAGGGAGCTTATATAGATTGTATATGCAATTCTTTTTTCTGAATTCTGAAGTTCAAAAAGTTTTTAATGCAAAAGACTTATGTATGCAGCAAAATCATCTGGAGACAAAGCTTGACCTGACCTAATTGGAGCCATTTAATATCACCCTCTAAAAAAATTACACGTAGGGTAAATATTTTAAAATTTTTCTGTAGATATCAGCATTATTGACTTAAAGTAAACACACTGTTACTTTTCTAAAATCCAAAAATTTCAGAATGTTTAAAAATTTGGCCTTGAGAGCTTCAGATAAAGGATTGTAAACCCATGTTTTTCATAGTAGTTAGTGAAATTTTGGAGATGTTACATGCTCAATAAGAGTGTTTTGATTCTGTGAAGCACTAATCATTTTTTGTATGACTCTATAGGTAAGCTGTCATATAAAGCAAGGCCTTGTAAAAAGGATGAGTTTGCTTGTAGTAATAAAAAATGCATCCCTATGGATCTCCAGTGTGATCGACTTGATGACTGTGGAGATGGTTCAGATGAGCAAGGATGCAGGATAGGTGAGCTTGTTTTCTGTTAAGCAAAGCACCGGGATACACAAGTCTAACTTCTGCTTGTACATGACTAAAATGTTCTGGATGGAAATATTGCTCTTCACAGTATGCTTGACTGATGCCCTTTTTCAAAAACCTTTGCCAAAGCAACATTAGAATATTACTTAATTTCAGAAAGTATGAAGTGGACAAGGTTGACTTTGTAATGAGTATCCTTGTTAAAGCAGAAGCTGAGAAATCAATATTCGAATATAGAAACTGATGTCAGCAATGTAATCTATATCATTTAGTAATTTATCTTATACAAATTTAGTGTTAAATTTTATAAACGGTGATATTTAGTTGAATAATAGTAAAGGTCTTAATTTATTCAATGTTTAAAAAAATTTAATCGATTGCTGAGTCATTCTTACAGAAGATGTGATTTTTTTTTTAGTTACACTGCCATGATACTTGAGTTATTACATGCTGATTGTGAATAGTTTAACTAATGCTTGGTATTTGATTTTTTTATATTAAAGAAAAATAATTAAATTTATGATCCTAAATTCAGTTTGCTTACAAAAGTCACACAATATTTCCTACTTTTGGATCTTTTCTTTTTTTTTTTTTAATTTTTGCATCTAAAACATTCCTCATTTAGGGATGAAGCAATACCCACCAGGATATGGCTACATGTGTCTAAACCATGGTATCATTCCACTGACCTATTTTAACTAATTGTAAAATATTCAAGTCAATGGGGACAAATAATAGTTACAATGATAATAATTAAACTTTTCATATTTCTCAAAAATTTGATTTAAGTAACTTAGAGATAATATAATGTTATCTCTATAATAATGTCCCTCTCATTTATTTAAAAGAGAAGGCCTTCTAAAATGTTTTCCTGAATGGGAGAGAAAGCAATAAAATTTCAACTGCTATCCTGGAAATTACAAGTAACTTTTTGTCTGTCCTAAAATGTTGCAGCTTATGACCAACCATTATGAGCACATTACACACTCAAATGTTACTCTTCATATGTATGTCCAGCATAAAAAAATGAAATTTAAACTGCTGATTTAGCCGACTTGCTTGAGTAACTTAGCAGTACCCTTGAGTTTACAAATATTAAGCTTAGGTTAGCAATAAATGCCTACATTTCTAGGTAGCTTCTAGGAAGTGCGTTGGCTCTCAGAGAAGGATGTAGTACTCATATATCGTACTATAATAAAGATAGCCTGTCATTAGAGTCATTGACTCCTGACTTACTTTTAAAAAGTATTATAGCTTAACAGCAGCTCTAAATATCAGCTGTTAGCAGCTTGGTCTAATCTGTATTTAATGTTAATGAGTTTAGTTTTTATACTTCTATACATTTATAAGACATGGGGGCTTATATGGAGGGAAGACCATAACCTTATACATTCAAAAACAGTTATCTATCTATGGAATAATAAATACCATTTCAAATATTTTTAAAAAGTTAACTCCCCACTTCAGGAATTACATTAGTTTTGATCATATTTTTAAATCCCAGCTCCTACTGAATATACCTGTGAAGATAACGTGAATCCATGTGGAGATGATGCATATTGTAATCAAATAAAAACATCTGTTTTCTGTCGCTGTAAGCCTGGATTTCAGAGAAACATGAAAAACAGACACTGTGAAGGTAGAGTACTTTTCTTCGACAGCTTGCTCATAAATCTTTGGGTTATGAAGATTCCCAAGACTTCTAAATTTTGAGATCACAGGGGATTGACTTTCATCAAAATGGTGTGTATCTATGGGATACCATTTCACTTATGAGAATGAAAGTCTCTGGGGTCAAGAGCTTGTTTGTTTGTGGAGCTAAGCTAACCACGACAGAGGCTACAAAGCTTTTTCTAAAGCAAATTCAGAGCTGCAGGAATTTCAATTCTATTGCTACAATACTGTTTTGAAATGCAAATAACGAAATTGCTGGTTCAGGAACTATTGGAGAATTAGTCTTGCTTCATGAAAAAATGTTTATGATGACCCATTTCTCTTGAGTGTGGCATTTGCAATGCTGAAATAGGTAAATCACATTTAGAGAGTCATGGGCTTTTGTCCTAAAACCATGTTTTAAATAGATCATAATGTGTTTTTGAAAATTCAAAGTCAGGATCTACATAAATCTGTCAACTTACTTGAGATCATTTAAAAATTGAGCATGCAGGATAGCCAAAATCTTATAGTAAGTAAATATAATCTACATCAGTGTTCTAACTATAGAACCATGAAATACAGACCCATATGCACTTTCTGCAAGTTTCTCCAATAAAACTGCTATTTGTATTCATATTAATATTATTGTAAGTACAGCCAAACCTAAAATAACTAAGTCTGGCTTATCCAGGCTAAATTCAAGTCTTCAAGTGCTTTTACCTACCAGCTTGCTTTTGTTATGTCTCTTTGTGATATTTTGAGGTTAAGAAAAATGATTTTACTTTGTGTTAATCAAAATGGAATTATTTAAATGAATTGATTCTACTCACCCAAAAGGGGAAAAAGTGTAGTCACGTCATGTTTATCTATATTTTGAGTTATATGTGTATTTGGATTATTCGTGACATTTGATTTTTCCATTACCATGAGACTGAAAGCTGACGACCTAGGTTTTCTGTGTTTTAGTTAAAAAATGAATTATCTTTCAAACTATGGTATTTATTTTTCCCAGGCTCTTTCTATCAATTACATATAAACATGCACACACACAATTCTTTCAGTATTTTAATTTCAATAACATTTATTTTCTAATATTTGTCAGTGGGTTTTTTTTCGGTATATAGGTACTAAATTTAGAAATTATATTATTAAAATTTTCTTAATTTTTAATTACATTCCACAGCAAATATAACCTGCACACTACATTCTTTATTTTAAATTGCTATGAATCCACTTTTTTATATTATTTTGTAGGACAAACGAGTAGCTTCTGAACTCTAATAAAATGTTCATCTATTTTTAATAAATAAAGTTTTGATATTAACGAAAATAGCTCTATTTCAGTGTCAAAGAAGGGTAAGACATAACTTGGATTCTATAATCCAAAAATTTAAATTTATTTGTGCCCTTCACTTATGTATCTGAAAAAATGCATAAGAAATTGCTATTTGATGTTAAAGCCCAAGCACTTCAATTAGAATATCTAAAGGGAAAAAAGTAAAGAGGAATGGTGGAAGAAAATTAGAAGGGGATTAACAGTTGCTGAGTGCCAGGTACTGTTTTGGGTACTAGGCATGTGTGGAATTCCTCCATCCCCTTCAAAAGCTCATGATTCAGGCTTTCTAGGGATGAGGCGAAAATGATGGTTTGGGCCAGTATGATGACAAGTGAGGAAGTTGAGGATGTGTGAAATCATGCAGAATATTGCTGATTTGGATTCTGTACCAAAGGGAAACCATAGTGACAAATAACTGCCTGTTCAAAGTTACAGGGGCTGAACAAATCAGAAATATTTGTTGTAATTGTGATGGTTAAGTATTGACAAGATGCATTCTACTTCATTCCTGTAAAATATTTATTAAAAACAACGAAATACACTTTTCTGCATCTCTTTACTCTACATTTCAATCAAATAGCAATGTGTGGTCATGAAAATGCTTATGTGTTCTTAGGCAAAGTATCACAGTAAAGTCAACAAAATCAGAAAACCTGAGTTTAAGCCTTGATGTTGTGATTTACAAGTGTCTCTACCTCTGAGCCCTTAGAATATTGTTGTGTGCTACGCAAAAGATAGTTATTCTTACTGTGCTGATTCTTAAGTTCTCCAACTCAAGGGAAGGATTTATCTCACAGATTTATTAGGTAATTAGGAGATTATAAGTGAAAAAATGAGGCAGGGGAAATATGCTGGCTAAACACAAAAGTAGAGGAGGAAAAGAGAGGAAAATTAGATAATTCCCTAGAATCACCTGGCCTCAATCCTGGCTCTTCATAAGCCCTTAAAATTAGAGTCATGTGCCAAGCTACATGACACTGATTAAATCACATGAATACTGCCTGTGATTTATTTATTTATGCTAGTGATTTAGAGGTATTTATTCATATATAGGCATGCAGATTTTGCTTAATTCACATAACCTCAATACAGCCCTTCTTGTTACATAGTCACTTCATATATGTGAGTCCAGAAGTGTGTTAGAGATGCACCCAAATCTTTGTTCTCTGCCAGTCATTGTGCAAAATCTGGCAATAAAAAGAGGAATGTATCATAATTTATGTCCTCAAGGGAATATGAATATGTAACCACATTCCTGAAATATAAGCAACAGTGTATAAGAGAGAAACACCAGGAGAGCAAAGACTGGAGAAACTAAGGATGATTCATCACTCCCATATATGGTTGGAGACCAAGGAAGGCTTTACTTCAGGTGGATCTTGAAAGATGAGTAGAAATTCTGTATGGAAAAGTGGGCAAGGGCATTATAGGATGAAAGAATAGCCCATGATACGTTCAAAGGCATGGAGGTAGGTCATCAGAAACAGCTTAAAAGAAAACCTCAAGACGGGTCCATTTGCGTGAATGGAAATCTATACAACAAACCCCCATGGCACAAGTTTATCTAGGTAGCAAACCTGCACTTGTATCCTTGAACTTAAAAGGTAAAAAAATAAATAAGTAAATTTTTTTTTTTTAAAAAAAGAAAGCCCCAGGGAAGTTTGAAATTGATGCTTTAATATTTTAAGTGGATTAATAAAAGCAATGACAATTGATGAATCTTCTAGTACAAATATTGTGAAAAATGAATATACCTTCACAAATATGACACAGCAAGTCACAGATTAAAGATGTGAAAGGACAATAAAGCTAGTAATAAGTTAAAAATAATTTTGGCTTTTTTGAAACGTGGTAAGAATAGGAGTCTGAATTGAGGGTATGATGATGCTATTTTGAGCTCTTCTTTTCTAGACCTTAATGAATGTTTGGTGTTTGGCACATGTTCCCATCAATGTATAAATGTGGAAGGATCATATAAATGTGTGTGTGACCAGAATTTTCAAGAAAGAAATAACACCTGCATAGCAAAAGGTAAGATTATAACCACTATTGCAAATCCTATTCCAATTTTGTTGTAAACATTTTATGGAGAAAACTTTTATATTTCATTTCAGCAACAGCTTCATTTCTGATAAAATATTTTTAATGATGATTAATTTGACCAGTTGGTTAGTTAGTATCAATGAATTTAATCTTAGATGGTTTATGGAAATGACTATGAAATACATGATTACTGTTAAAATCACATTGTGTCATTGTGTTCAAAACAATTTTTCAAAAGGGGTAAAATTTTAAAAGCCAGCGTGATAGAATGTGAAATCTCTCTCTTGATGGTCTGCTCTAAGGGAATATGAGAAAAATTATACCCCTGGGATAAAAATAAAAGGTTAAACATTAGCAATATAAGGAGAAAGGAATTTTGAGTAAGGATTTTAAAGGTTTTAAAACAAGATCTTGCTTTCAAATTTAGAACTCCTCCACTTACCAATATTATTTTTTAAAAAGATTAAATGATAGGCCTGGTGCAGTGGCTCACGCCTGTAATCCCAGCACCTTGGGAGGCCAAGGCAAGTGGATCACGAGATCAGGAGTTGAAGAACAACTTGACCAACATGGTGAAACCCCGTCTCTACTAAAAATACAAAAATTAGCCAGGCGTGGTTGTACACATCTGTAGTCCCAGCTACTTGGGAGGCTGATGCAGGAGAATCGCTTCAACCCAGGAGGCAGAGGTTGCAGTGAGCCAGGATTGCGCCACTGAACTCCAGCCTGGGTGACAGAGCAAGACTCCATCTCAAAAAAAGAAAAACAAACAAAAACAAAAACAAAAAAGATCAAATGATAAACTAGGGTTCTGGGCAATTGTAGGTATAGATTTTAATATTCATGTGTTTATGCTAAATAATATTGTAACTTCAATATTGTTGGCTACAAAGTTAAGATTGTTATTACAAGAAGAAAACAGGATGATGTAATGGATCAACTGTGGGCTATAGCATTTGATATGCTTGGATTTGAATCCCAGCACAGCACCTTTTAGACTGTGTGGCCTCGAGGAATTCACTAAAGTGTCAGAGCCTCAGTTCAGTTTCCGTAGTTATAAGTGGAGATAAACTGTGAAAGGCTTAACATAGCGTCTGACACATAATAAGCGTTTGCTAAGTGACAGCTATTAACATTACAGAGCTGAAAGCCACCTCATGGGGTATTATTATTTATTTGCAAAAACTATATATGCAATCGAACATCTCTTTAGGGCTTCGTTAATATTTTAATTGATATTTTTGGCATTTGCTTTAGGGTTTTACTTGTTAGTATGAAAATGACATTAGTATTCTATTGTAGGTGTCAAAACTTTAGAATAGAATGTTACACTCAGCAGGATTCTAGATAATTTAGAGATTATAGAACTTTAATGGAATAAATACTGATATCTTTTTATGTTAAAAGTTAATAAGCATTTAAGATGTATAAATACAGTAAGAGGAAGAGTCTTCATATTTTAATTTTTATTTCTTAGCCTAAAGTAATGATCACTCAGGTGCATAATTTTGAAGCTCAATGAGTATACAACATAGTACCTGGATATTGACAACTGATGCATTATAACCTAGTGTATTGTGACTGACTTATCAAATAATAATCTGTCTTCATAAAAAGGACATTTATATGTACATAATTTCTAGCCATAAGGAAAGATTAGCACTAGAAAAACCTCTATCAATAATTATTGTAAATGTTTAGATAAGTGGGTATCAGAAATAATAAGTCATAAAGACTAAAAGACAATATAAAGCTGGTTGATTTTTGTGGAAAAACTGTATTAAGAATAATAATTCAAGATAATTTAAAAGTACAATTATTGCTTTTAACATTAGGTGAAATTTACTTTATTTTTGTATTTTATTATAATAATCTCCAGGCTCTGAAGATCAAGTTCTCTACATTGCTAATGACACTGATATCCTGGGTTTTATATATCCATTCAACTACAGTGGCGATCATCAACAAATTTCTCATATTGAACATAATTCAAGAATAACAGGGATGGATGTATATTATCAAAGAGATATGATTATTTGGAGTACTCAGTTTAATCCAGGCGGAATTTTCTACAAAAGGATCCATGGCAGAGAAAAAAGGCAAGCAAACAGTGGCTTGATTGTAAGTAAATACCATTGTATATTTGAAAGTCCATACCTTTCCACCACCTGCTTTTTAAACAAAATTTATCTATTGTAATATCTAATTATACTAATTAATATATTCAATTATTCTCCCAATATTCTTCTTAAATAGAAATAATGCATTTCTCTGCTCATTCTCATGGCCGTACATGATTTATTTTAGTTGCATGCTTTTATGTTTTTGCTTTAATGTATTTGACTAATATATAAGAATGCTAATGAATGATATATAACATCTCCAGAACATCTATTTCATAGCGCTTTACAATTATTATGAACATAAGCTTTTTTATCATGAGATGAGATTGGGAAACATCACTTTATTTTTACATTAGAAAGTAGCGTAATGCAGGGATAACTGTTTCTCTTCTTACATTATCATAAATATACTTCTACTCTAGGGCAGGACATCAACTCAATAGTGTAACCATTTCTTCTGACTCCTGATAACTATATTTCAGGAAACATCCAAAACAGAAATATTGTGCACTTCTGTATGATGGACATGTTGATTATCATGGTTATTGTTTTTGAGAAAAATAAACTGGAACATGTTTCAATTTATGGGTGTAGATTAGATTATCCCTTTTTGTTTTAGGGCATGTCAAGTTATTGTCTGTTTTATATTTTTAAGTAACCTGGAAGGAAAATGACAGATAAATATGTATTTTTATAGGGCCTGGCCCATTCCTGTACAACCAAAAAGTCAAGTGCTGTCCCAGCAGGATGTAATTGAAGCTTTGTGTTTAACAAAAATTAGAGGTTCCTATCTTGAAGTTCTCACTTACTTTTTCTGCTAGCATCTACCATAAACACTTGAACTACATGAATCCATTTGATGCAAATCTGGAACGTACTTTAATTAATTTTATCAGCAGTAGATGGCAATATGCTGGTTTTAAAAGAAGCTATTTTAGCTTTCAAATTCGGATTTAGATTAACTTAGATGAAACTTTTGAGTAAAAATCCATGTATACCAGAATTGTTCAATTCCTATTCCCTCAAACACACTAGCTAACATTAACTTTCGTTAGCTCTAAAACAGAAATCTGCTTGTTGAAAACAGAGTATGTACTGTGGAGTTACATTGGCTGAGTTTGAATCTTATTCCTGTTGCTTACTGGCCTCCTAGCTTCTTGGTACTCTCTATTTCAAGAGGTTCTAGTGATGATTCAATTTACATATTAGTATATTAACTATATACTAAAATTAATTGTATATAATTACATACAACTAATAAATAATATACATTAATTGTATGTATTTTATATACTAATGTTTAACTTTCTAGGTACATAGGAAGTATTATTTAGATGCATGCTATTAACAGTAGGATAATTCTGTGGATGATGGTAATGACATTAATAATGATAATTGGCAAAATGTTCTCTGCTTCATATTAGCACATTAAAAATTATTTGCAATTTACATATCTGCATTTTATAATTGATAAACATAGATACATCTTTAATTTTGACATAATTTTTCAGAGAAAACTCTTTGATTTTTATTTAGTTTTGTGCTTTGGGGAAATTGATTGTCCTTTAGTTCAGGGGTCTCCAACCCCCAGGCCACAGACCAGTATCAGTCTGTGGCCATTAGGAATCTGGCTGCACAGCAGGAGGTTAGCAGCTAGTGAGGGAGCTGAGCTCCGCACCCTGTCAGAGCAGTGGTGGCATTAGATTTTCATAGGAGCGCAAACCCTATTGTGAACTGTGCATGTGAGGAATCTGTGAACTGTGGATGCGAGGGATCTAGATTGTGCCTTATGAGAATCTAATACCCCACCCACTCCATTCATAGACAAATTGTCTGTCTTCCATGAAACTGGTCCCTGGTGCCAGAAAGGTTGGGGACCGCTGTTCTAGTGAACAGAATTCACAAAATTTATTGTAGATTAGAAGCCAAATTCACTCGATGTTTGGTAACTAAGTTTTCATTCTTATACACGCAAATATATTTATGTATTTTACTTGAATATATGTGTATATTTTTACATATTTTATCTTTAACTTTATTAATGTGTTATAGAATCTTTCATATCCAATGGCAAAGCTATTGATTAGACTTATTTGAATAGGATATAAAACTTTATTTACTTTTAATGATAGTAATAACTTTTGTGTTATATCATCCAGACTTCCTGTGTTTTGCTTTTGTTTTCACCTCTGTATTTAAATCTCCCATGACTAATAGCATTCACAAAGAAGAAAATGCATAACAGTAGGAGTGCATTTTCTACTAAGGAGTCCATCGTAACTAACTAAATGACATAATTATAAGTTTGGAACCTCTGAGCCATGAGTTTTAGCACTATACTCTAAGCCAAATTTCATAACAATTCTAGCCAATACATTATTTTAAAAAATACTTTAGAGCTACACTGATAAAAGCAACTATTTAACTTTGCTTCCTAAATCTTTGTGTATTCCTGATATTTCAATATTATAAAGACAGACTAAATCTATTATTATTACCACCTTAATGAGTAATGTGAATTGTAGAACAATTAACTTGAAAGATATATCACATCTCTGGGTCTCAGCTTATTCATCTGAAAACAACTGTAATATTGAAGTACACAATTTCTACAACCCCTTTGAGATAATAAATATTTGATTTCCAAAAGATGTATGGCATATCATATATCTATCCAATTATTATCTGGACAATTTGTGTTTATTCCTCTGAAATCTGTCTTATGTATTAATAATTGATTTTCTATCTTATGAATTACTCTGCCATGTAAACACTTGTTCTTCTAACAGTAACAGGCTAGTCATCCCTTAGTTTAATGAGCATGCAATCTAATTCATCTTCTAAGTTTTGACACAAATATTAAATAATACTGATTGAGACTTCCCCACCCCTTGAAAAATAAAACTCAAGATGTTTCCCTAGGCTGATTACGGCACCTTGATTTCTATCTCTGAATCAATAGACAAGGGAGAGAAAAATACACAAATCAAGCTATGAATACATTAGTTGTAACTCCATTATCAGTGAACCAAATGGAAGAAGTTAGTTAGCCAGGTGGTAGCAGGATGTTTTACAAGCATACTTGCAGATACTAAAAATTTTGGAATAGTTCAATTTCCATAAAGAGTAGAAAATCTGTTGCATCAAAAACCAGAAGAATATTATTCAGACAACTAAATGTTAAAATGAAGTACATTCTAAAAAAATGGTTATTTATTTTCCATATGATCCTGTTTCTTTTTTTTTTTTTTTGGAAATTGTGGAGGGAATACTCTTCTGTAATCTATGAAAATGGTTAGAATACTAATAATTATTATAAATTTAAATTTCAAATGCAGATCAAGTTGTTTATAGTTAGTTAGAAATACTTTTATAATTGTCTAACCCTCTGGGCTATACAAGAGGAATGGATTTTTTTTCATATAAGAAAATAAATAATTTAAAACTTAAAAGAGTGACATGATTTAATCTGTACATAAGGCGTAATGAGACTTCCGAATTTTAATTTTAGTACCCAGAACAGAATATAACAGCATTATGCAACAATTGTACATGCTCTTGGGCAATTTATCATTTTTAGTATGAAATGCTATACAAAAAAGTATATGAGGGGAAGCACGTAAAGTAGATTAATGTTTGGAAAAATGCAAATAACTTTAAAAGTACAGATTAAATTTTTACCACTAAAAAACCTAAATATTCCTAAGCAAAACAAATGCTCAGATTTATCTGATCTACTTGACTTTGTAAAGTAAATATGAGATATCATTTTTGGTATATTCTCCTCTTTGTAAATAGAATGTTCAGGATAAACATGATTATTATTTTACTGATTAATAATCATATCTTTTTCTTAAAAATTTGATTAGGCCATTTTGTTTTCCCAAAAGGCTTTTAGCAAAATATCGATTTAAGTTATTCTTAACAGGTCTCAGTTTTTAATTGAAGTTCTATTTATAAACCTCATACCCAATATATGCGTCTGTATCACAAACATACACACACACAAAAGTGCATAGGTGTGCATATGCACTCACAAGTAAGCGTGTGTGTGCAAAAACACTTCAAAGTCTTGGCAAACACTTAAAAGTCTTGTTTCAGAACATTTGGGTACTGGTAAAAATTGATTGCTAGTCATCTGAGTTCATTCAAACCAGTCAACAACTACAATCATTCATTTATGATGATTGTGGAAAAAATCCAAAGCTATCAGATCATTACATCATTACCATTTGTGGTTTTATTGTTGTTAATTGCACAAAACAAGTACTCAATAGTACATATTGACTCAGGTAAGTGATAATGTAACAGTTATGATCTAGTCAAAATTTTACTAAACAAGTCAAAGAGGTATAAATTTGACACTTTGCTATAATGGATTTTTAGTTCCTTAATTACACAATATTTACTCATTAAAAATATACCAGTGATAATTATTATATGAGTCTACAATAAATAATGCTGAGGAAATTATTAATCAAAAAGTATAGCATTTTAGGGGGAACCAGCCAAAATTTATTCATTCATACCCAAAGGCTTATTTAAAGCCTACTTGTTACTTTTGGGGCTGGGTTTTTAGAATACAATAATAATAACAGAACTGGAATCTTGCTTTCATAGCGCTTATTTTCTAGGGAAGAAAGAGAAAGTTAAATAAACTCATAAAGAAATCAATACAGAAAATTCCAATTGTTTAAAATGTATTAAAGGAATTAAATAATCTAAGAAAGAAAAATTCAGATAATGTAAGTCCCAAGATAAGATGAGTAAAGGCCAATTTGAAGAGAGGAGATTTGAGCTGAGATGAGAAAGAAGTAATGCTATTATATATATATGTATATATATGTGTATATATATGTGTATATATGTATATACGTATATATACGTATATATGAGTTATGAGAGGACATGAATCGTATATATATATACACACACACACATACACAAACATATTTTGGGCTAGAGATACACATTAAAGAATAGCAGAATAGAGGACATACATAAAACTATGAAGCCAGATTAAATTACCAGTAAGAATAGAAAGGAGGAAAAGAAGGACTGGAACCAATCTCTCAAGCAAAATTAAAATGACAAGGAGTAGCCAGTGCATTAAGAGAAAAGAAGATATACAGTTACAAAAACTGACAGAGGAGAGTATTTTGAGAAAGAGATCAGGGTCATAATTTTAGTGTACTTCTAAGAAATCAAGTGAATGAGGACAAAGCAGTGTTCAATAAATTTCATGGCAGAGATTCATTGAGGACCTTAAGAAATTTAGGGAATATGGAAGAGGCAGACATCAGAGAGCACAAGTAGGTATGATTTCCTACTCATTTAGAAATATCTGGAGATATTTTTGATTGTTACAACCGGGAGAGTACTTCTGGTATCAAGTGGGTAGGGCCAGAAATGCTGCTTAGCACACTACAATGGATAGGATAACACACTACAAAGTATCCTGAGCAAAATGTTGGCAGCAGTGAAATTGAGAAACCCTTCACCACAATATCAGCGTCTCCAGCCAAGCTTTCAGTAGATACTTATTTTATCATGTCATATTATGTAATAATAAGCCTGTAAAACAAAATGATTCTAAGGTGAATCACCAATGTAGTTATTATTTTATTGGTGTTTTAATATTTCTTTTTTTTTTTCCTCACCTACTCAATCTCTTTTGCTTGCTCCTTTTCTTCGTCCCTCTTAATGAAATACCCCAGGCTCAGCCCTTAGTCCTCTACTCTCTTCCCTTACTTCCTTGTTGAGCTCACATAGTTATATGGTTTAACATATATCGACATGCTAACATAATTGATTTCATCCCCTGTCCAACTGCTTACTTTTTCTTTTGTATCTAAAAAAAAAAACCTTGAAACTAGCATGCCCCAAAATAAACTTCATGTTAAGATAAACTTCACGTTGTATCCCCCAAATCCACTTTTGTAATCTCATTTAACGACAACTCTATTTTTTACATGTTTAAAATAGACATCTTGGAGTCATTAGTTGTTGCTGATTCCTTTCCTTCTGTCATAACTCATAAATCAGGCAGTCTTGTTGAATACTTGTTGAAGGATACACCTTCAAGGTGTGTCCAAGAGTTGACTACTTTATATTAGCTTTGCTGAAGGCACCTAGGTTTGAGCCAGGCATCTTTCTTTTGAATTAGTTCGGTAGCCTCCTAAACTTCTCTCCTTGCTGCACTTTTCACTCACAACCCAGCAGTCAGAATGCCAAAAAGTGAAAATGATTCCTTATACTGTTTCCTCAAAGTCCACAGTTCTCTTAATAGACAATCAATTTGTTCTGTACCATGCAAATATTTTCGTATAAATTTACATACTGGTACATCTAGAGCATTTTTAGAAGCTTAAGCTATAATTATCATAAAATAAACTCTACATATTCAAATATACACAGCATATACAATTTCACAAGTTTTGACCATCATCGCAATCAAACTAATGAACATATCTATGACCTCCAACTCTTTCCATATGGTCATCTAATTCCCTCAGTAATCTATTCCCCCAGACCCTGCCCACTTCTCTCCCATCACCAGGCAACTACTGATTTGTTTTCTTCATTGTATATTAGTTTGCTCTTTCTAGAATTTTATGTATATAGTAAGTACCCTTTTTTCTCTGTCCGCTTTCACCCAGCACAATGATTGTGAGATTCATCCATATTGTTGCATATATCAATAAGGCATTCTTTCTTTGGCTGTTATGTGGATATACCATCGTTTGATTAGCTATTTACCTATTTATGAACTTACATACTTGTATGTCACTAGGGTTTTTTCAATATTTAGTCATTTCTGCTGTTTATTTTGTTCACTAAACAAGTTTTGAGACCTTACCGTGTCAGCTAATTTTACCTATGTCATTTTTTTAATGATTGCACCCATAGTATATATATATAACATCCTTCATTTCAATATTTATATTTTGAGAAATGTAATTCATTTGATTTTGTCTTGTTATTGCAAATAATGTCTTAGTGGTCATCTTCAAGTATAAGGGTAACAAAGCCTGTATTAGATAGTCCAGGCATTTTATGAAGTGAAAATGCGAGATTAAAGAGTATTCACACTTAATTTTGAATAAGTACTTTCAGATTGCCTTCATAAAGACTACTTTTAAAAAATGATCAGCAATATACGAATTTGAATTTTTCCTAATGCTATTGCCAAAACTGGCATCACAATACTAATAAACTTTTGCCAATTGTTTTTGATGTGTATTTTCTATGTTGTGAAGTTTGAATACGTTTTCTTATGTTTTATTAACCATTCAAAATTCTGCTTCTTCCAAGGGTCTTATTTTGATCTATGCTTATTTTTTTCCGTAAAATGTTTTATTTTCCATAAGATCTTATTATGCACTATTTATATACTGTAAATACTGAGCTTTTGTAAGATACACACCCCACACACACAAAAACATTTCCTTCAAATGAATTTGCTTTGTTTCTGATGGTTTTTGCTATATAGAAGATTTACTTCTTATGTAGTCAGATCTGATAGTCTTTTCCTTCAATGTTTCTGGACCTCACATCATATTTAGGAAAGTCTTTTATCCAGCACATGACACATTTTCTATTCTTTCTTTTAATACTTTTACTTTTAAATATTTATGTTTCTGATGTATCCGAATGCATTTATGTGTATATGGTTTGATGTAGAGATTTAACTTCCACCCTAAATATTAAATAGTCTTTCATTTCTCTAGTTATTGAGTAGGCATTTCTATTGTTCTGTGGCACTAAACTCTCAAAACTTAGTGTGAGTATGGAGTCCCCATCCTATTCTTTGGATCTTTGTGGATCTGTGCACCATTAACATATTTTAAAAATGTACCGTAGCATTATAGCATATCTCTATATATGAACTCCACAGTCATTCATTTAAAAATTATTTGAAAATCTTGCATTTTTTATTTCTAAAATTGTTTTGGAATATTATTAGAAGAATAAACACATTAGAATTAGATTGATGTTGCATTGCATTTTTAGATTAATTTGTGAGAAGTCACATCTATTATGAAATCCCTATGATAGAGATCCTAATAATGAATCGTTCTAGTGTCTGAAGGGTTATAGTATGTCATGCATAATTGGCCTTAACTGAATAGTAAATATTTTTATAACCATAGTAAGAAATATATGGTTTTCCATGAAAGTTTAATTTCAAAGTTTTTTTTTTTTTTGCTAGTTACATATTGCCTAACAGGAAATGTGAGTATGTATCTTTCTCCCAAACCTTAAAGAATGAAGTTGTTGTATGTACTATGAAAGTTGAAACAATAATTATAAATTATATATGGCAAAATGAATTCACAAATAAATAGTTATATAATACTTATATAGCCTCACCAGCATCTGCTATTTTTTGATGTTTTAATAATAGCCATTCTAACTTGTGAGAGACGGCATCTTGTCGTGGTTTTTTAGATTCCATATTTTGTCCACCTTTGTCTCAGAAAAACCTCGATTTAACTTTCCCACTCTTCTCCCTGGAGTTAAGTTAGTCTCCTCTGGTTTTGTCTATCCACTTTTGACCCCCAGACCCAAGCCATTCTCTACACCATAGCCAAAATATTCTTAAAACATTAATCTGATCATCCTGTCCCTAAGTAAATTATTCTACTGGATATCCTTTGAAAAACCATTGGTTTTCAAGCCTCTTAGTCATTTTCAGACTCATCTCCCATCACACCTCTCCCATTTTCTTACATAGCTGTAAACAAGCACATATATATCCCCAAACACAAAGTTTTGTTCCAGCCATACATAGGCCATATTTCGCTACCAAGAATGTAACTTTTTATCTTCCCTTCAAAGTCATCTGCATGCTATTTTTTTCTCTCTTCCTTAATTTTCCCAATTAACCAAAGCTCCTTTATTAAAAAGACACTACTTACATTATGATTATGCTTATCATCACCTTGAGAATGGTCTTGATCTTGCTGAAGCATCAGAGATCTCATCCCACATAATGTGTTTTCAGGTCTTCCAAAGGCTCTGTTGTCATTTGAAGGGACATGCTCAAAGAAAGACTGAAGAATGTTAATTTTATGCCTAGAAAGTAGCCTACAAGGTGACCCCTTTATTATTCTACGTTCTGTTTAGACTTGGAAATTTTATTGTCAGTTTAAGGAGTAATAAAATGCTAGAAAACTATAATGAAGCTGGCAAGAAAATGATATATGAAACTCAGCATTTCCTATATTTACCTAGCACATGTGTGCACATACACATATTCATAATCTGAATGAATTTGATGGATGAGAAACACTGAGATATAAGAACACAATTTATTTTGTGTATATCATATAAATCATTTATATACACAAGGACATCTGCTACAAAGACTAAAATTCCTGTTGATCCACAAGGAACTTACCTAATGATTCTAGAAACACACTGTCATTTGCTTCTTTATGTGTTTGTTACTGTCTTCATCCTCTTTCTGATAGATACATAATTTCTTTATTAAATTCAATTCCTTTTGGTTGCAAAATGATTATATAAAGAAGTTATGTAGGTAAGATAATTGATTGAAATAGGTTAGGCATCAACATTGGGAACATAGGTGATAGAGACAAACTGAACACATCTAATTAAATGAGGGTGCAGCAGGTAGTTGGCTCTTCTATTCTGGAATGTTAGCCTGGTTTCGATATACCAAACTGTGTAGCCTTAATTTTCAAGAAAAAAAACAAAACTTTGGATATGTAATGTGACACGTTAATTTTAAAAGTTAGAATCTACTTTTTTTAAAAAAAAATTTAACTTAAATTTACTCCTCAACCAATTGTTTTGATAGGTTTACTCTCAGGTAACCCCGAATTATTTCTCGAATGTTACGCATGTTTAAATTGTAATTGTCAGAGGTATCCTGCTTCCTTATTTCCTTATTTCACATATGTGAATGACCTGGAAATAAGGAAGTAGAATAATATCGGAATTACCACCCCAAGCACCAACAAATTATTAACTCACTAATTGCCTAAAAATGAGCAATTACCATAGATATGTACTTAAGGCTATACGAAATGCAGACTTACCCAGAATGGATAATATTTCAAACTGTTACATAATTTACTGTTTAGGAGCTAGAGATGTTCAAAGACCATCTAATCCAAAGTCTTTATTTTATACACCTTATAATATATAGAGAAACTAGGACTAGGATTTAAATCAGTTCTTCTGATTCCAAATTCAGTGTGTTTTATAATCTTCTGTGATATCTTTGTTTTTCTGGTAGTGTGAATAAAGGTTTAGAGAGCCAGTCGTTCTTTTTATGGAGGACCGAGGTGAATCAGGAATAAAAGGTCAAAGAACACTGAAGAGGCTTAAAAAAAAGGAGTAACAAAATCACATATGTTATTGAGTCTTTAATTCAAAGACAAATTTGGTCTTTTTCAACAACTGTCTGAGAATTACGTCTGAAGTTTCTTTTTCGTCTAATAGAAGTTTATTCCAAGTTGACATGGTCCTAATGTAGATCATTGCAGCCTTAAAATTACTCAGATTGAAATAATCTATTGTTCAGTATAAATCATAAATAGAAGCCAAAGTTTTCATCTCTGCAATAGTTTTTTTTAATCGCATATACATTCTAGCTCTAAATATAACTTTTTCTTGGTTCACTTAGGATTTCTCCACTGCTATGTGAGCTCATTGATTGATATATGAAATATTTGGATATTTTAATAACATTACTAAATCAATAGAATTTAGTAATATTTAGAATTTGTGTAGTCATTATTTTACATCCACTCATTGGAAGTGAATCTGATTCATATTTTGAGGAGCAAAATGTAAATAGTCTTTTCATTTAGTAAAATATCCTACAGAGACACACACACACACACAATTTCTTGAGAGTGGTTCTACATCTTTGTTTTGATACAATTCCACTGGGAGATAACTAACTTTAATAAAATGACTCAAATTTTCTATTCTTAGATGTACACCAAGATGAAAAAAATCACAAATAAATACGTGATATCACCTCAATGTATCCTGTGTAAACTAAATTTTCTTAAAGTATATTGCTAACTGTAAGAAATCTGTTAAAACAGACAGCAGTATTTTCATGGCTCAAATGCTTGAACTCCCCTGTCACAGGTTTCTCCTTTTTCCTGTTTTAAAACAAATGTCTTCAGTGACTTATATCTTCAGTTTATTGAAGCTGGAATTGTGACAGATACCTTACAATCTACACCTATAAAGGATTAGTAATTTAAACTAGTAACCTCTAATTTTGTTACAATCAAGCTGTCACTTTTTTTTGTAAGATGTAAGGGTTTCATTCATTTGACTAATGCATTCCTACAAAGAAGGATGCCTCGGGTCTCAAAACTGGTTGTGTATTTAGAGAGCTTGTTAGAAAAGAAATCGTCTGTCTGAAGAAAGCAGTCAAAATGTGTCTTCCACTCTGCGCAACAAGATGAGAAATGCCCTTTTGTTGTCAGGGAAGCTGCATGCTTCTGCAGTCTCTCAAACAGGACACATTTAATTAGTGTCTCTATTTCATGGGTGTGCCTGTCTAGTGAGCTAGTCAATGGGGCAAAGGAAATTTTCATATTTTCCTCTTTCCAGTCTGGTATGCTTGTTTTGCTTCATGATTTTTAAAGGCAAGTAGTTTAGTTCTCCTGTTCTGTTTTCCCATGTCAATCTTAATTTTCACTCTCAGAATGTCAGTGTACTTTTCCTGTGTTTTTCCATTTTTTTGTGTTTACCTGATTGATTTTGGTAACTCTCCTTAAATAAATTGTGTGATCATAATATGAAGATCCAACAGGGCTTTCTGCCTTTCATCCTCCAGTGAACATCCATTCAATATCAGACTCCTTTTTATATGGTTAATACTATTCAGAATCCTGGTCAAGATGTGAATGGTAGAGATTATTTCATTTCTGTGTAGCTCAGTACAAAGGGTGATTTCCTAATTTGGCCATAGGTTGAGAGTAGGTTAATATGTTGTCACCTTCTGATAGTGTTGTCTTCTTCCTCCTCTGCTCCTTTCTTCCCTCTTCCTCATTATTGTCTTTTGTTTTGTTATTCTCTCTTCAGTGTCGAGAATAAATAAGTATTTAGTTTACTGTCAGTCATTGAGGATGAACACCTGGTAACATCTTCACCCTCTGCCATTATTCTCTGAGAATCATCTTGTCATTTATGATATCATAAACTTAGGTCGAATTAATTGCATGTGCCTATTTTTTACGCCATATTCTAACTACTTTAGTTGTTACTTGAATGACATTAGGGATTCCTTGTTCCAGAAGGAGGAGAATAAATGTATATATTAAATGGCTCTGCAAGTCATCAATATATCTTGTACTTATCATGAAAAGTAAGTTTTCCTTTTTCTAATCTATGTTCTTTACCCTAGAAATGTGACCTAAATTTATCCTTCTACAATTCACCCTTAGTAAAATCTTCACCAGCCTATTTACCTGAAAAAGTATCACTAAATCAAACTTCTGAATGTTCTATGAACATTAGGAAACTGGGTTATTAATTGGCATCAGTCCAGGTTTAGAAGTCTAAAGTTGAAAGATAATCAGAATTTTTTGAGAATGAATTGAATGAAATGAAAATCCTAAATTCAACAAAAATGGAACTTGCATGGAATATGACATATTTTACCAGGGATACCATGAGGATTGAAAATAAGGTGTAAACATTTACATCTCACAAACAGAAAATAGATACTTTTTCTATGCTCAATCAGACAAAGGGCATTATAAGTTTTGTGTCATAAAGGTTTGTGTCATAAGTGTTAGAAAATTACACATATGCTTCAGCAGGCTTATAACAGCTTATAATGGTGATTTTTCCCATTGTCTTTCATGTTTGTAGATTTATGATTCACACTGACATGCACATGCCATTTGGTGATATATTTACTTTTAAATGATGACAAGTTGAAAATAAAAATACGGTTAGCTTAAATGATACTGGAGCATTCGAAAATGATTTTTTGGTTTGGCTAGGACAAATATTTATATTCTAAACATCTATGAACATTATTTATATGACATTTCTAGAGTATACTGTATTGCAGAGTGCTTCACATTTAATTCAGATAACTGAGATATCACTGGGTATATAGATAACATTTATTGTTAAAGTTGAGAAATAGGGTAATAAAATTTCATAATTTCAGTTTTAAAGTCCAATAGGTCAAAGAACTGATCATAAACGGCATTAGAAATTGTCTATGGATTCTGTGTTTAATGTAAGCCGTATTTTCCTTGAGATCCCAGTAATCATGCAGCAGACAGTGATTTGCAATTCCTGTTTCTTGGCATCCCATGTTCTTTTTGAGATGTTCAGTTTCTTTTCTTTTAATCTAAGTCCACTGATTGATAATATTGGTTCCTCCGAACCCACACAAGAAGGTTTCATGTGTTAAAAACTCATATTTCCACTGCTTCTCAGGTCTTAAAGATGCTGTTACGTATTGATTACACATCTAGTTGTAATCACCTTCAAATAATTGTTTCTACTCTTGCCATAATACCCCTGGGAATACCTTCTCACTTTTGGTTATGCACAATAAACTTGGCCATGTCAAATTAATTACTACACTAGTTCCTGCTCAAAGTGATCAAGTTAATTGAAGGGCACAGAAAATAAGTTATTTTTCTTGCTGTCCAGTCTCAATGAATTCTGCTACCTTTGTCTCACAGTAATACAGCAAAACAGAATGTTAAGATAATCCAACCTATCAAATGTAAGATAAATAACATATTGTGACTTTCCTCAAAAGATGTTAAAATACAGTATTTTCCATCATTCTCAGTAAACTATCGCAAGAACAAAAAACCAAACACTGCATATTCTCACTCATAGGTGGGAATTGAACAATGAGAACACATGGACACAGGAAAGGGAACATCACACTTTGGGGACTGTTGTGGGGTGGGGGGAGGGGGGGAGGGATAGCATTGGGAGATATACCTAATGCCAGATGACGAGTTAGTGGGTGCAGCGCACCAGCGTGGCACATGTATACATATGTAACTCACCTGCACATTGCGCACATGTACCATAAAACCTAAAGTATAATAATAATAATAATAATAAATATATATATATAGTATTTCCTTACCTAAATGTGTCTAGCCATACTAATCATTTTTTCAATTGTAGAACAAAATTATGTGTGGTGAGGGTGTAGAGCATCTGAGTTTTTCTTACATTGCTGAAAAGATTGTAAATTGCTACAAACTCTTTGAAAAATTTTTCTAGCAGTATCCTATCAAGCTAAGTGTGCATAAACTTGAAGAGACTAATTCTATTCCTTCGTAAATACCCAAAGAAATTGAGTGTTTATATCCATCAAAAAAAAAAAGTACTAAACTATCCATAACTTTAGTTGTAATGGCCTACAACTGCAACCAAGCCAAGTGGATTATCATCAAAACAGTAAACAAATACTACTGAGCAATGAAAAGATTAAAAATTGATATATACAAAATAAGGATACATTTCATAGTCATGATGTTGAACAAAAGATTTCCAGAATGAAAGACTATGATTCTTTTTTACATTTTACACCACTAATCTGTGGTGTTAAATATCAGAATTATGGTTACTCTAAGGAAAATATTGACTGCAAGAAGTCACAGGTGAACCTCCTATGGTTCTGGAAATATTTCAGCAGAGTAATGGTTAAACAAGTGCAATCTGGTTAAACTCCAGTGATCTGTATAATTACGATTCATGCAGATAAACATCTGCAAAGATTGAAAATAGCATTAAGTATATTTTTGACATCTATATAGCAATTAATTCATGACTATGTTCTTACAATTCCTCCATAACTTCAACGTAAAGATAAAGAAAACTCCGCTAATTTCCTTTTGAAAATACCATGGTGTGTTGTTTTGTTTCCTTGTAGTGTCCTGAATTTAAAAGGCCCAGGGACATTGCAGTTGACTGGGTGGCTGGAAACATTTACTGGACTGATCATTCTAGAATGCATTGGTTCAGTTACTACACTACTCACTGGACCAGTCTGAGGTACTCTATCAATGTAGGGCAGCTGAATGGCCCCAACTGCACCAGACTCTTAACAAATATGGCTGGAGAACCCTATGCTATTGCTGTAAATCCTAAAAGAGGGTAGGTTAATGGCTTAGTATTTCTATTTCTTGATAATGAATATCCTTTTTAGAAATTATGCTCTATAGATTTTGTCTCTGTAATGAGTGTTCAATGTGTAATAGTGTCACATGCTTTTAAATATCCTTGTACTATTTCTTCTGTAAAAAAGCATGCCCTATTCACACCAAATGATGATACAAATTTTTTTTTCTAAAATATTCCTGTATTATGCATTCAGTATACCTGTGTGTCTGTATGTGTGTCTGTGCATGGTTATATGGTGTGTGTATTGCAGAATAATGAGCCTGGTGTGATGTTTTTAATCTAAAATTGAATTATTAACATATTAAACATAATATCAAACACATTACATATAGAGTACTAACATTTTTCTCTATGGTAATAAAAGATGAAGGTATACGCACACACACACATACACACACACACAAATTTAAAGAGTGTGTTACAGACATTTCCTTCTTTTAGTTAGAGATGTAAACCTACAAGCAATGGCCAAAAAGGAAATAGAAAAATGTTAACTAAAAATCTTAATCATCCATAAAGTGGATTGATAACTCCTGAGTAAAAAGAGACAACTTATACTTAATTATTAGAATTATGCAGTCTTCCGAATTAAAGAATAATTTCTGTTTGGGAAAATAGTTACTTCTCTATAAAAAAAAAATAGCATGTTCATACAGCATCATAATAAAATGGCTATTCTGTTAAAACAAAAGGGGAGTTTCATGTGGTGGAAATATTTTTTCTCTGAGTTTTAATGAAATTTTCAAAACTGAATTTTGGATATTAAATAATGAGCACATCATAATATACAATTGTTCTCAAATATTAATGTGTGTAGGCAAGACTTTCTTTAAAATATTGAATCCCCAGGCCATTTATTGGAGGTTCTCAGTCTGTGTGTTTTGAGTTGGACCTGGGAATCTACTTTTTTAAGAGACTGGGGTGACTCTGAGGCACGTGGTCTGAGGAGCCACTGCTTTGTGGAGCAGAGTCGGGTTGTAGCAGCACCATCACCAGGCTAACCTCCCTGACCCACTCTCCTCAGGATGATGTACTGGACTGTTGTTGGGGATCACTCCCATATAGAAGAAGCAGCCATGGACGGTACACTGAGAAGGATTTTAGTACAAAAGAACTTACAAAGACCTACAGGTATGATTTCTGACACACGCTAAAGTATGAAGCAGAATGACAAGTATATTACTGTTAACAGTTATTTCTAGTGTTGTTGGCAATATAAATATTTTTACAAGTGGAGAAAACCATTTAGAGTATGATTTTATGAAGTTATTTACATTTCATTTCCTATTTTGTCAACTTGAAAATCAGCTCCTTATACTGTCAGTTATATTACAGGAATATTATTTGAAACTTGCCTAAGTTGTAAGGCTATTAGTCAGATTTCACAGGCATGAAATTTTGACAGTTTATAGCAATACATTTACATTAGCGTATTTTTACAGATATATGTTAATGAAGTTGGGATATTTGGAAATATTCCTAGAGAATGAGAGATGAAATGAATAGGTGGCTAAATATAAATACCTTATGTAAAAGACAGGTTTGGTGATTTTTTTTTTGCCTTTTCATTCAGAGTTCTTTTCAATATGGCTTTAATCTCCCTGGCCACTTTGCCATCTAAGCTACTACTCCAAAGCATCTGTGTTCTCAGGACTGCTCAGGAGTTCAGATCTTTTCTGTCTTCACCATCTTTCTCCCATGCCATTTTTCTCCCAGCTCCCCCATCTAGAATGTCCTTCCAACCTTTGTCTACCTAGTTATGTCTTTCCCATCTTGTACATCTAACTTTGGCACTTCTTCAATAAAACATTTTTAGACTACAGGAGCCTCAGGGGCTCTGTGCCACCTACCCTCCACTGACTATACCTCCACAGAAAGGACATAATGCATTGTTTGTAGTACATATTATTTAATAATTATGCATTGTAATATTTTTGTAGTTTATTTATATTTAGTGCTTATATTCTTATTAATCTTTAATGTGTTTTATACCTTTCCATTCATTTAGATTGTTTTTACTCTTTATGGGGAGAAGCAATATTTGAAATTTAGTCTATTTACATAAATCTGTTTTCATCCCATGCTCATTAACAAATATGCCCATTGATTGTCTACCATGTGCCAGAAATTGCTCCAAATGCTGAAGAAACAATGTGAAGCAAGTTCTAACCCTCATGAAATCTGTTTTCCTATAGAAGATAGAATATGTATTTATATATACTGTCACATCGTTATACATGCTATACAGAAAAGCATAGTAATAGATGGGCTGTCAATGGAGGTACTATTTTAGTTATGATGATCAGAGAAGTCATCTGTAGAAGGGGGATATTGAAAGAGAGACCTAACTAAAGAGAGGCAGCAAGTGATGTGAATATGTGAGGAAAGAGCTTTTTAAGAAAATAGAATAGTAAGTTGTGAGTAAGGAATTAGCTTAGCATGAAAACAGAAAGCAGGTGAGTATGCCTAGAAGCATAGAAACAATTCAAGAGAATGGAAGATATGAGGATGGCAAGGTGACTCAAATGCAAAACTGGATTCTATTCTAGCTTCGAAGAGAGCTATTTGAAGAATACTTCAAGGTAAGTGGCATAATCTCAAACACAGTTTTTATTTTTAAAATACTTCTTTGG
Organism: Pongo pygmaeus; assembly: GCF_028885625.2. Classification (NCBI taxonomy): domain Eukaryota; kingdom Metazoa; phylum Chordata; class Mammalia; order Primates; family Hominidae; genus Pongo; species Pongo pygmaeus. The sequence goes on along the minus strand of NC_072384.2, from coordinate 39,715,883 downwards.
TGTTATTTTACATAATCATTATTAATAGTATATATAACATGTTTTTATTTTAAAGAATGACACTGGCAGCAGTTTATGGAATTACCTGTAGCACGGTACTTAGGAAAGTGCCTAAAATGAGGATTCTTGTAAAAGTCATTTATGAAGGAAGTTGTATGCAGAAGAAAGCTGTAAAAGACAGAGGGAGAGAAGGGGAAGGAGGCCAGTAAACTGTGTTTCAGGTCGAGGCTAGTCTTGGCTTGAGCCACTATTTGGAGCATAAATTTATGACAGGCAAGGGGATCTGCTTTTGATATGCCCCATCAATCATTAATTGGCCTTGGGGCTGTGATGTTCCAAGCAAAGCTTCTGCAATCAGTTAAGCAAAATTATCTGGACAAGGAGGGTATGTGTGAGTCCTCACTGCAAAAGCACCAGTGAGGAATTGGATACTCCTGTTTAGTAAAGGAGATCTGCATAGGCACCACAGTGTCTTCAACACTTGGCCTAGTGACGGATGCATGGATCTGACACTTTCCATGTATTACCCATTCTGCTCAACAACTCTTATGGGTAACTTAGTGATAAACACAACACAGTCCTTTTTCTCACAAAGTTTACATTAGAGAAAGAAAAAAAAAATGAGGCATATGCAGAATTGTAGTTTTTACAAAAGGTGAGAATTGTCATTGTCATGTTTTATAATAACAGAGTTCAAAGGTGAGAAAGATAATCTTCAATAAAGAAAAACTGTGTGAAAGTGACATTTGAATAAGTACTTCAGGGATAGACAGGTAATCCATCATGAGGAAATTTTTAAAAAGCTCTTCATTGGAGTCAGATACACCTGGTTTTGAATCTCAAGGGATTATTTATTAGCTGTGAGACCTCAGAAATGAATTTACTACCTTCAAACCTTGGCTTTATCAATAGAAAGTCAAAAGATTGGCTGGGTGTGGTGGCTCATGCCTGTTATCCCAGCACTTTGGGAGGCCAAGGAGGGCGGATCACCTGAGGTCAGGAGTTTGAGACCAGCCTGCCCAACATGGGAAAACCCTGTCTCTACTAAAAATACAAAAAATAAGCCAGGCGTGGTGGTATGTACCTGTAATCCCAGCTACTTGAGGGGCTAAGGCATAAGAATTGCTTGAACCCAGGAGGCGGATGTTGCAGTGAGGCGAGATCCCACCATCACACTCCCGCCTGAGCGACAAGAGCGAAACACCCTTTTAAAATTTTATATATATATATATATATATATATATATATAGTTATAACTAACTTTAAAAATGCCAGATACATGAAATAATATAGTCCTCTGACCCAGGGGCTCCAATGTAGAGCATATGGATGCTCTGCTGATGTCAAGAATCATGGCACACGTAGAAGGGCACAGGTTGGGTGACATAATATGTGAGAAGAGAAGACCTTAAATGCCAAAGGGCTTCAACATAACTTTTTAGCCAATATTGAGCCATTGTATAATTTTAAGGAGTGATTCGAATAATATGTGCCTTCAAATGACATACCGATTATTATTGTTATTGGGCACCATATAAGACACAATAAAAATATGTTGTTTCAATCAAGTGTGTGGCAGGTGAGCAATGTGTTCCATGACAGCAGGAACAAGAAATATTTTGCTGAGGATAATGGCTTCAAGCTGCATCCACGTCCCTGCAAAGGACATGATCTCATTCCTTTTTATGGCTGTATAGTACTCCATGATGTATATGTACCACATTTTCTTTATGCAGTCTATCATTGGTGGGCATTTGGGTTGATTCTGTGTCTTTGCTATTGTGAACAGTGCTACAATGAACATACGCATGTGTGTATCTTTACAATAGAATTATTTATATTCTTTTGGGAATATACCCAGCAATGGGATTGCTGGGCCAAATAGTATGAAATACTATTGTAGTACTATCTAATAGTATGAAGTACTATTAGATTATTTCTCTAATAATCAGTGATGCTGAGCTTTTTTTCATGTTTGTTGGCCAAAGGCATGTCTTCTTTTGAAAAGTGTCTGTTCTTGTCCTTTGCACACTTTTTACTGGGGTTGTTTTTTCATGTAAATTTGTTTAAGTTCCTTGTACATTCTGAATTTAGACTTTTGTCAGATGGGTGGATTGCAAAAATTGTCTACCATTCTGTAGGTTGTCTGTTCACTCTGATAGTTTATTTTGCTGTGCAGAAGCACTTTAGTTAAACTAGATCCTATTTGTCAATTTTTTCTTGTTACAATTGCTTTTGGCATCTTCATCATGAAATCTTTGCCTTTTCCTATGACCTGCATGGTATTTCCGAGATTTTCTTCTAGGAATTTTATAGATTTGGGTTTTACATTTAAGTCTTAAATCTACATTGAGTTAATTTTTGTATAAGGTGTAAGGAAGGGGTCCAGTTTCAATTTTCTGCATATGGCTAGCCAGTTCTCCTAGCACCATTTGTTAAATACAGACTCCTTTCCTCATTGCTTGTTTTTGTCAGGTTTGCTGAAAATCAGATGGTTGTAAATGTGCAGTCTTATTTCTGAGCTCTCTATTCTGTTCCATTGGTCTATGCGTCTGTACCAGTACCATAGCTTTTGGTTACTATAGCCTTGTAGTATAGTTTGAAGTCAGGTAATGTGATGCCTCCAGCTTTGTTCTTTCTGCTTAGGATTATCTTAGCTATACGGGCTCTTTTTTGGCTCCATATTATTATTATTATTTTTGAGACAGAGTCTCGCTCTGTCATCCAGGCTGGAGTTCAGTGATGCTATCCTGGTTCACGGCAGCCTCTGCCTCCCAGGTTCAAGCAATTCTTCTGCCTCAGCCTCCCAAGTAGCTGGGATTACAGGCACCCACCACCATGCCCAGCTAATTTTTGTATTTTTAGTAGAGACAGGGTTTCACCATGTTGGCCAGGCTGGTCTTGAACTCCAGATCTCAAGTGATCAACCCGCCTCAGCCTCTCACACTTCTGGGATTATAGGTGGGAGCCCAGCCCATATGAATTTTAAAGTAGTTTTTTTTTTTTTTTCCCTAATTTGGTGAAGGATGTCAATGGTAGTTTAATGGGAATAGTATTGAATGTATAAATTACTTTGGGCAGTATGGCCATTTTCACAATATTGATTCTTTCTATCCATGAGCATGGTAGGTTTTTTTCATCTTGTGTTTTCTCTGGTTCCCTTGAGCAGTGGTTTGTAGTTGTCCTTGAACCGGTCCCTTCACCTCCCTTGTTAGCTGTATTTCTAAGTATTTTATTGTCTTTGTAGCAACTGTGAATGGGAGTTCATTTATGATTTGGCTCTCTGCTTGTCTATTGTTGGTGTATAGGAATGCTTGTGATTTTCGCATAATGATTTGGTATCCTAAGACTTTCCTGAAATTGCTTACCAGCTTAAGAAGCTTTTGAGCTGAGAAGACGGAGTTTTCTAGATATAGGATATATAGGATCATGTCGTCTGCAAACAGAAACATTATGAATTTCTCTCCTCCTATTTGAATACACTTTATTTCTTTCTCTTGCCTGATTGCCCTGGCAAGAAATTCCAATTCTGTGTGGAATAGGAGTGGTGAGAGAGGGCATCTTTGTCTGTGCCAGTTTTCAAGGGAAATGCTTCCAGCATTTGCCTATTCAGTGTGATATTGGCTATGGATTTGTCATAAATGGTTATTATTTTGAGGTATAAGGAACATGAACTCTTTTGTTGTTTGCTCCATACGTAGTACCTGGCAGTGTGTGGTACAGGGGAGGTACCCATGAGTATGTAGGGTTAATGAATGCTGTGTCAGACAAGGATACTTTCCAGCTTTGCAACCAGTAAGGAGAGTATGTAGTATTACATGAGTTTGATTTCAAACTACATTCCTTGATATTTAAAAGCTTATTTACATTGACTCCTATCTCCCCCAAATTGCAGCAATTTCTAAGAAATAACTACATACTGGTCCCAGACCACTCATAATTGTTTGATTCATTAAGCAAATTTGTTGGCCAACATAATGTCTCTAGTTAAACAAAGTGGATATGAATGTTAGGATTATTTTGCTGTTATTTGAATTTAGTTTACCATCACTGTCATAAATAGATGTGTGTGTGTGTGCATGTATGAAAAATAAGTGTGTTTGTGTGTGTGTATGAAAACATGACTTTAATGTAGTTTCTAATCTGAAACTCCAAGTAGGGAATCTAACTCAAAAAATACTTCTAACAATTTTTTAAAATAAATTTGACATAATAGTATGTATCCAGTCTTTTTGGCTCCTTTATCACCTCTTAAATCAAGAATATGGTAATTCACACTTGATGGTTATTACTATCTTAAAAATTTTGGCTTTCCATTAAAACAGAATGCATATAATCTTTTTCTCTATTTCGGAAAAATAGTGATTTAAATTTATTGTTCTCTCCAAGTCCTGCCTCTTAGTACTATGGTCATTTCACATAATATTTTGTTTTCTTCATTTTCTTTTTTTTTCTTTCATTTTCTTCCAGCCTACAATGGAAATAGGGGAACTAGTAGATCTTAGAAAATTTTAGAGTTTGACAAGAGTGAAATTTTAAAATCCCTAAAATATAAAGTAGTCTTGGTATCAAGGGAGATACACAGAAAATGACTACATAATTAGCTCCATTATCCTGTGTCACTAAAACTTAGTGCGCCTATGTCTGTATCTTTTATAAACTGTTCAAATTGTGATTGTATTATACTTAATTAAAACAAGTATGGCGTTTTATTTCAAATTTTCTGTGCTCCTAGTGACTTGGTTCCAAATATTCATCTTCCCCTGTTCAGATAAAAATGAGTTTCTTGAGAATTGATTTTGTTTCCATTTTATTATTGGTTCTTTATTACAGAGCAAAAGAAGATATGATATTTTAAAGATAGACATGAACTTTTTTCATAAACTTGATTCTCATCTCTATAACAGGAAAAGTTAGTTGATTCCTTTAATAAAAGAGATAGTCTTCTAAATTAAAAAGTTAATAAAGGGCTTAATAAAAAATCAAAAGTATCGATTTGTGGATTTTGGGAGTATAAATTCCACTCATCTATAAACTTTGTTATATAATTTTTATCAAGATGTGATTCCATCCAATAGTACAAAATATGGCCAGAGCTGATAAAAGTGGGTCTTAGACAAACCTAGACCAGTAATGCAATATATGACACTTTTGAGAACTTTTTACTGCTTCTGAATCTGAAAAACAATATTGTTGATTAAATTGGATTACATACTCATTGTTTTCTTCTTTTCTGTGATTATCAATATTAATGTTTTTAAGTCTAAAACTAATGTTATCAGGAACAGGTTTTTGTTTTAGCTACTTCTTTATTGTAGCACATTGGTAGAGGAGAGAGAATCATGTTTTTATGTTTTTAACCCTTCTCAGTCAACTGTTTTGAACTATAGGAGCAGCAGCAAAAAACTGGGTAATTCGTGGTTCATATTACTCATAATTCTACATGAAAATGCAAAAAAACATATCTTCTAACATGACTTCAAATAGCAAATTAATAATTGAGCAGAAACCAGTAAAACAATGACCACTTGCTTATTATTTCTCAGGATCTGGTCAGGCATGGTACATCTCTATACATTACTTGAGGAACAAAATATTTAGTTTGATTACGTGTGAGCTAAAAATTTGTATTTAACTGAAGAATTATTCACTAATGATTTCCAACATGGATTATTTCCATTCTGATTATTAAGTCTTGGTCCAGTTAGTTACACGGGAATAAAAGTCTAGCACACACTCAAAAGTACCTTTCATTCGGTTGCGTTGCCATTAAAATGTACTTCAGTTGCTTAATGAATGTTTTCATTGGGAACACTCTTCAGTTGCCTAAGGTATTTAACTGCATTGTACTTCCAAAGTATGCAATATGTCATATTTAGACAGTAGCTATGTCACAAAAATTAATCTACAGCAGTGAAGATTTATTATAGAATTCATGAGTCATACATATTACTCTTCCATATTGAAGGAAGTTTACTTTCTTACATATTCTATGTGTTGATGATATTCCTATAAAAAGATACTAGATGGATTCCAATCACATTCATGAAATCAAAAAATGAAACTAAAATGTAGAAAAGTATTATTTTTACTGTGTATTATTTCAGTCCATTATCAATCATTCACTGACATCTACCTGTGATGAAACTGAAGACAAGCAGTCTCAGAAAAAATTAATTTAAGCATCACTAGAACTTTAATCGAGAACTTTACTGTTTATTCTTCCCTACCATAAACACCTTTTTTTTTTTTTTTTTTTTTTTTTTGGAGACAGGGTCTCATTCTGTTGCCCAGGCTGATCTTGGCTCACTGACCTCTGCCTTCCAGGTTCAAGCGATTCTCCTGCCTCAGCCTCCAGAGTAGCTGGGATTGTAGGCACCGGCCACCACTCCCAGCTAATTTTTGTATTTTTAGTAGAGACGGGGTTTCACCATGTTGGCCAGCTGGTCTCAGTCTCCTGACCTTGTGATCCACCCACCTCAGCCTCCCAAAGTGGTGGGATTACTGGCGTGAGCCACCAGACCCGGCTAATATCAGTCTTTAGTCACATTAACTTCAGCATGCACACAGATGTCCCATAACACTGTTGGACAATTCTGAATGGGTAAAAATATATTTTAATTAAATACATGAACCTTGTATATTCTGAGAACTATACCTTCTTGAGGGGATTAAAAATACAAATAATTACACTAACTCATTTTAAATAATGGTCTGATAAATGATTTAAATAATGAATTCATTCTCCATATAATATGAAGATGAAAATGGAAATATTAAAGAAAAGCCTATTAGAGAATAGCTAAAATTAAGAAACCATAAATATGGCTAGAAGGGATATTTAGGGCAGACTTTCCTATGTGAAATAAGACTTTTGCTAGAGTTTGTTAAGTAAATGCCATGTAATCTGAACCCATGTATTTGAGATAAAGGTTGAGTTACCTTAATTTTTCTAATTTCTACAGTATCATGAAGGGCACCGGGTAATTTCTACGATGCTTGAAGACAAATGTCAACTGTAATTATACAATAAGAAGCAAAGTGTGATTCTGAATGATTTCAAATTTATTTGCACTATTTGTCTTGTGTGTGTTGATTTTGCAGGTTTGGCTGTGGATTATTTTAGTGAACGCATATATTGGGCTGACTTTGAGCTCTCCATCATTGGCAGTGTTCTGTATGATGGCTCTAATTTAGTAGTCTCTGTCAGCAGCAAACAAGGTTTGTAAAGTTTTGTCTTCATTTTTAATTGTTATTGAGAGTGTTAAATACTAATACAAAAATGTAAGTATGGATACTTTGCATTCTGGATTTTCTTAAATTCTTTCTCCTTTCAACTTATAAGGCTTACTAGTAATTAAAATTTTCATTCCTACTGGAAAAACATAGAGGCCAGGGCAGAAGTTTGTCCATCTTGACTTGAACAAACATGGCCATTGCTGCCCAGATTCAGAAAATCATTTCACTCTGTGGCTTCTGTGGCTATTCCATTCTGAGCCGAACACTTTTAGTAGTCAAGATCAGCACCTGTGGACACTAACTTTTATTTCAATTGCAATAACAAGCAAACAATGAGTTACTGTATGTAGCAAAATATCACAGTAATGATTGTTACCACTGAAGGATATACCCTTATTCACATAAACAGCGATGCATCAAAAATGACCATTTAACTCTACCACCAGTGACTGCTTAATCTACTTGTGCTCCTCTGTTGCTATACCGTTTTTATGCCCACCTATCTGCCTGGCTCCTATTTTTTACTGTCTCATATTTCCAGCTCCCTTCTGTTCCTCATACTTTTTCTCTGCCTGGCTGTCTCAGTTCTTTCTGCTGAATTTAATTTCTTCCCTTTCTGTTTCACTTTCTTTTCCCTACTTCAACCCCTTGCCACAATTTTTTGTAACCGCAAATTATCATATCCACTTTGTTTTTATAGTTGCATATTTTATATTTATAGCTTCGCTTCCCTTTTTTTTTTAAATAACACAGACAGAGAAGTTAAAAGAAAAACAACTAAATCAAATTTTTATTGTGCCTTTGCCTAAAGTGTGTGTGTGGTTTTTTTTTTTTTTTTTTTTTTTTTTTAATCAATGGCCTCAGATGAAAAAAAAAAAGTTCACATCCCTGTAATTAATTACAATGAAGTTAACTTGTTCTAGCTTTGGTACACATTTTACTATTTCATGAAATAGCAAAGAAAAATATATGAATATAAAGACACTTTATACTTTACAACCTCTGATAATTAGTAAAATATAAATGTCATTTTATGTTATAAATTTCAGTTTCAAAAGTTAGAATAATTATTCTTTTGATAAAATCTCTGAAGTCACAAGATGTGAAAATAATGGTTACTATTATTTTTAGACAAACTAATCAGATGAATGATTTTCATTTACGTGTTTGTTTTCTTTATTCCATTTCTGAAATGAACAATAGTAATGTCAAATATTATTTTTAGATTTACTCTTTAAAAATCAACTAATGATTGCTTAATAAACCAGTCATTTGGGCATGTAATTTGATCATTTATTTGATCCAGAACACAAACTGAGTTGTGTAAGTTGCGTTTTTATACTACAGATAACGTTGGCTTTTCTTTTGTCAGCTGCATAGCAGAGAGGATTAGTCTGCAGATAATAACCCCCAGAAAATGCTTTGTGATGGTAAAGATGATTAAATGATGATGGAAGTGTATTTTTATGTTTTAAGTAACATGTTTACTATATTGTATATCCTTACTTCAGATACATTAATTCTAAGAACTTCATAGCTAATATTGTAAATATTCCAATTCTGAAAGTTTATTTTTAAACAGTAATAAGATTTTCAATATCATCTTGGATAAACATAGTTTTTAAAGTCTGAGTATATACATTAAAACTTTCATAACTGCCTTTTTAAAATTCCAGGTTTATTACATCCACATAGGATCGATATCTTTGAAGATTATATATATGGAGCAGGACCTAAAAATGGTGTATTTCGAGTACAAAAATTTGGCCATGGTTCAGTAGAGTACTTAGCTTTAAATATTGATAAAACAAAAGGTGTTTTGATATCTCATCGTTATAAACAATTAGACTGTAAGTATAATATATTATGAAGTTGTCTATATTGGTAAATTTTTTTCTTATATCTCTCAACAGAATATATTTTTAAATATCTTAACT